>NW_007727539.1:83615-125224 GCF_000696425.1 Galeopterus variegatus
TTTCAGTAAGAGGGTGTTAGAAACAACTTGTTATGGGACTTGGGCTCGCTCAAGGTGGTTTGCAGAAGGGTCTAAGGGAGCAGGGTTTTACTTGGATTGGATGTTGTCAGGAAGCAGGGTAATTCTATGATTGGAAGTCTTACTAAATCTCATCTAGAAGGAGACAAGACTCCCAGAAGGCTAAAGCCTGTGAAGAATTGGTAAAGCAGCAGCAGTCATTTATATTAGCCAGGACAGGTAGATGCTTGGTCCTTTTTGTGGTCTGGACAACGTTCTTGTTCTGTCTGTGTTCAGACATGATTATGGAGTGGTCTCATTTTGTCTTGATCTATCATCGGCACTGAGTGCCTTTGTCTGATGATCTGTGAAATTGTTCATGTTCAACAGGCGAACACCAAGGCCTGGCTGTGAGTACCAGGCTAGTTCCTAGCTGTCAGGGACTGCTTTTCTCTTTATTATTGTTTTCTCTTAACAATGTTGTGGATATTTTTTCATTTCAATATTGAGTCTTTCTTAACCAATTTTTCTTGTTGATTAATTGGACTTTTCTAATACTTTAGGCTTGTAACTGATATTAAAAAGAAAATCTTTAGAAATACATCTTTACACACTTGTACTATTATATCCTTAAAATAAATTTCTAAAAGTGTTGTTTGTGCAAGGTCAAATGATGTGTACATTTTGAAGTTTTTGATATTACTAGAATGCCCTCCATAGAGTTTGTACTAATTTCACTTCCAACAATAGCATAGAATACCCATTACCCACAAACTCTTGTCAGTACACAGCATCACCAGCCTTTTTTTTCATATCTTTGCAGTTTCATACACAGAAAATTATCTTGATTTTAAGCGTTTTATTATGTAAAATTTGACACATACAAAAGACAAAATGAGGCATATATACAAGGGTACGCTCATTTTTATTATCTTTTAACTCTATGCCTTTCATTGGTGTCCCAAGTCTGTTTCTCAAGCTACCAATTAAGAAGAGATGTCAGCAGAAAAGGTGTTTTTGGTTCCTTGGGATTTGGGACATACCTTGATAATAGTGCCTTTCAAAGTGTGTTATCTGGTTACTTGTCTGCCTTTCCACTGAATTATGAGCTTAAAGGGGGAAGGGACTATGTCTTATTCACAGATCCTAGCCTAGAATCTGGCCTAAGTAGAGCCTAAATTAATATTTAATGAGCAGTAAGTGGAGGAGAAAATGCCACCTCCCCGCGGGCAGGCAAGCCAAAGTACTTGCAAGTCAATCCCTAATGTGCACTATGTGGGTGCTTTGCACACACACAGACTTCAGAATCTGAGAGACCTAGGCTTTTGTCCCAACTCAACTACAAACCAACTGTATAACCTTGAGCAAGTTACTTCTCCTCTGAGCTTCAGTTTCTCTGTCTGAAAATGTGGCTAAGAATACCAGTCTTTCTATGATTGATTTTGGTGTATAAAATATTAACTCAATGACCACACCATATCTAACGAACTATTGTGCTTTAGGATATTTTTTATTTCTCTGTCTGAAAATGTGGCTAAGAATACCAGTCTTTCTATGATTGATTTTGGTGTGTAAAATATTAACTCAATGACCACACCATATCTAACGAACTATTGTGCTTTAGGATATTTTTTATTATTATTATTATTATTATTATTATTAAGGGCAACTATTATAATTTAGGGTGTTTATGCTTGGAAAGGGATATTGTGTCTTCCAGGGATGTTTTAATTCCTTCACTCTGAAGAGAAGAGCAGGGAGGACCTATACAGATTAAGATCCAGAGCAAAATGTTCAAAAACAGGATGGGCCTCTTTATGGAAGTGATATTTAAGATGAAGTCTGAATAACCAGAAGGAGACAGGCTTGAAAAGACCAGGGGGAGCAGCTAGTTTAAATGTTTATGGTAGAAACAAGCTTGGTGTATCCAAAAAAACTGAATGGGATTGGTGTGGCTGCTACCCTGAATGAGGGGGAAGAAAACATACTTTGAGTGTGTTTAGTCTCAACTCGAATATAAACCAACTATATAACCTTGAGCAACAAGGTGGACTAGGGTCTTAACATGTAAGACTCTGTAAATTAGAAGGAGGAATTTTAATTTTATTCTAAGTGTAGTGGGAAGCCATAGGAAGGTTTACTTTGGAAGGAACATGATCTAATTTATATTTTTAAAAGATCACTATCTGCATCTAACTCTAAGACAGCTGTAGTAAACTGTAATAACTATTGTTTTTATTTGCCTAGCCAACTCTACCATGCCCATTCTTCTGAAAATTTAATCTTGCCCTCCCTGGGCTTGCATGTGACTCAGGCCTGGCCAATCATAGTATCCCATTTCCTTGAACACTGTCATTGGTTCAATGTGGGCATGTGATCTAAGCCAGGCCCATCAGAGTCCTTCCCTGAGATTCCTGGTTTAGAGCTAAAGAAGTAACTTTGCCCCAGGTACAGAGCTGAAAGAATGTGAAGGCAAGTCAGCAGCCATCTTTCCCACCTCCAAGAAAAGATCCCTTAAGCTGGGAGAGAATGAACCAGGCAGAACAAGCAGAGGTGACAGACAAATGGGAGAGAGAGAATCTTGGCATCAAGTCCTGATTCCACTGACTGAGGCTTTGTTTCCTGAAGCCCTTCCTGCCATCCTGGGAGCTACCTACTCCTTATTTTCTCTACTAAGTGAGCCACTAAATTTTTCTTTTTACTTCATTATATCACCATAAGGGTCCTCTCTAATTCAGCAACTCTTCTTACCCAGATATTTTGTTTTAATCTCCAGTCTCCATTTCTCTAAAAGGAAATTCACTTTCATTTGCTACATGGAGATGAGAGGAAGTGGCAGGTGCACAACAGGAGAGGTGAGTGAGTTCTTGAGCAGAAAGACTTAGTATATGTTTCCTTTCAGTAAGGAAACAAGGAGGACATTAGCAGATCCTGATCCTAGAAAAAGAAAACTGTGGGCCATTCTTAAGGCTGTTCACAAATGTTTAGTACCGTGGTCTGAGCACAAGGCTAGAATACCTCTTCACCATCTGCTTGAACCCAGGCATAGTCACATCACTTGCTTCATTGAAATGTGATCAGAAAAGGTGTGTGTTACTTCTAGGCAGAAACTTTAGATGCCAGCATGTGGCTTCCAAGTCCTCTTTTTCCCGTCTCTACAATCATGGAGGCTGTGTCAAGACAGAGCCTCCACACACCTTGATTCCTGAGTAACTACCTGGGATAGACATGCAGCTGAGTAAGAAATAAACATGTTTTAAGCCACTAAGAGTTTGGGATTGTTTGTTATTGAATCATAACAAAGCCTGTCTTGGCAAGTACAGCAATAAATACCCAAAATAGTAAGAACTTATCTAGCAGAGTTCCTAATGACAGATTTATCAAAAACCTTTGTAGACTTAGAATGTGGACACCTTGATTTGTTGACTAGGACCATGCAGGTTCATGTTCCCTTCTTTCTGAGGACATTTACCTAGGAACTACAAGGTGATCACAATCTATGACGAGTATGAAATACTATAGTATTTCAATGAACCCACGGGCAGATTGCATAAATCCAGCAAACCTAAGAGTGATTGGGTTTTAGTCTTGTAAAATATTAATTCAGTGGATACTGTGGGGAGAAACTCCATCAGGGGGAATGGCTCCTGCAAAGGGTTGGAGGGAGGTCCTCTTCCTTCATTTTGGACACCTGGTGCTCACTCAAAACTACCCTACCTATAGCTATTCTGCCTTCTCAATCTATAGGCAGGTTCACAATGCACATGCTCCAGGCCCAGCTAATTTTAGAAAGGCTGATATTAGTATAGAGGACAGAAATTTTTCTCCATAGACTCACAGATACAAAACACTAATTTATTTCTGGTGATCAAATTAACTTGGTTCTGAGTTCCCAGCCATGTGACAGGTGAGATATTTGATATCAGCCATGTTGGGAGTGGTCATTCCCCATCCTTACAATTGCACCTGAATCCAGGAGGCTCATGTGGCTCCCAGCAAAGGGCAGAAGAGCCTCTGGTTCTTATGATTGCTGCTGAGAAGTTCATCAGACAAGCCCACACAAAGAGTGAGCAGGTCCTTTCTCCTACACTACAGCATGGGGGCACTTGCCCACAATCCTCCAGGACACGACTGTCTCCAGCATCCACACATTCAATCCCACCAGAGTCTGTCAATTCTGGAGAAGCTGTGTGGAAGCAGAGCACAGGTCTACATCACTCAAAGAATAAAACACCCATCCCCTTTCTCACCTCGGGGAAGGACAACCTCTGCTTCTCACTTCTTATGGAAGAAGGAATTAGAGCTTATCTATAACACATGCTTAAGTGTGTCCTAAGAATGCTCAGAATGGGTACCAAGTCCTCTGTTCTTGGGCTTGCAGGGGAGAATTCAGATGAATCCATGTGAGGTGATTAGAAGCCCTTGCCTGACAGATAGGCAATGTTCCTATGAAGGCCTGAGGCCTAAGCCTTCACCATAAGTTCTCTGCCTCAACATTCCTGACCAGACAAGTCAAATCAGCCTCCTCAATCTTTAAAGGAGTCCCTGGTGTGTTAAAATGTACCCAGGATTTGTTTTAATCAGGTGTGATAAGATACACAGACATGGATATGACTGCCATCAAAGAAGTTTATACTCACAGGTTCCTAGATATAGGAGGCATGGCACACCATGCAGGGCAGCCACATGGGGAAGCACCAGGGTCAATCAGGAGGCAGAGGAAGTGGGGGGGAAATGGGCTAGAACCTTTATTGCAGTTTCCACTGGAAGGAATAGGCGGCACAGGATAAGCAGGCTTAGGATTGGCTACTTCGAATAATTTCAGCTGGCTTTGTGGTATACGGGCTGTCTCTGGTGGTCTGGTACCTGGCCCTGAGATGATTAGGCAGTGGCATAGTGGTCCAGAGCATAAGAGCACCATGAGATCCCAATAAAGGAGATAGACAGTTGGGGTATGAGCTCTGGATTGATTGGTTTGCAAATGAAAGCTCACCTCCAGGCAAGTCCCTCATATTTCTAGGAATTGGCTAGCCCTGGAAAGGGCATTCTTTCCAGGGTCAGCAAAGCCCCAGATGTCAAAGCATCAGAAATACAGAAAATAAGGCCGGCCCGTGGCTCACTCGGTAGAGTGCGGTGCTGATAACACCAAGGCCACGGGTTCGGATCCTATATAAGGATGGCCGGTCAGCTCACTGGCTGAGCGTGGTGCTGACAACACCAAGCCAAGGGTTGAGATCCCCTCACCGGTCATCTTTAAAAAAAAAAAAAAAGAAAGAAATACAGAAAATAAAAGGGCATGTTGAATATATCAGGAGTGAACCTCAGTCCTGGGAGGACTTTATTCCCAACCTCCTCAACTCAAAGGACTTGCTTGAATCTGAGGGTGAGATGCTGGTCCTTGGACCACACCTCCAGCTGCAGGTGGCAAAAGCCTTTAGTTTGAGGGTCAGCACTGCCATGTCCCAGACTCCATGAGATGGGTGCCAGCTATGACATACATGAGGAGTACCGCACCCACCAGTGGGCAGGTCTGGGATTCACCTGGAGCCCTAAAGTCCAGTCCCATGGGCAGGAAGCCCTTGAAAAAAAGAGAGTTCCTGGTTTGCACTTATTTCTCCACAGGGCCTGAAGCAGCCCCCTGAACCTAACCCCTTATCTTGGCCCTTCCAACCACTGCTTCTCCCACCTAACATCCCCAGAGAGCTGGATCATTCTCTCTCTTGCTTGCCCTCCCTGACCCCAATCAGTACCTGGTGTTTTACATTAATCTAGAGGCACCTTTCTGGAATCACATCTGACATCTGCTGGTCCATGCCACAGAGAGGCCTGTCCCTGGGCCCCACCAGGGAAAAATCAGAAAATTGTAGAAAGATTTCTTCCTTGTCACTTTCATTACTAGTTTTCCATCCGATTACATTAATAATATTAATAATAATGATAACATTAATAAGGTTCACATGTGTATGTGGCTTCATTTATAAAGGACTTTCACATGCATTATACTATGTGATGCTCAAAGCCATCACATGAAACATGATGTCAGTGGTTATCTCAAAGAAGAATCTGAGCACCCAGGAAGTCAAAGTACTTATACAAAGTTGGGAGATGGAAGTTCTGACTCCAAACAAACCAGTAGTCACAAAAGATCAATAAAATAAACAGTTGATTTTTTTTTTTTAAAAAGATGACCGGTAAGGGGATCTCAACCCTCAGCTTGGTGTTGTCAGCACCACGCTCAGCCAGTGAGCAAACCGGCCATCCCTATATGGGATCCGAACCCATGGCCTTGGTGTTATCAACACCTCACTCTCCCGAGTGAGCCACGGGCCGGCCCTAAACAGTTGATTTTTTAAGGAGATAAACAAAGTAGACAAACCGTTAGCTAGACTAACTAAAAAAAAGAAGAGAGAAGACCCAAATAACAAAAATCAGAAATGGAAAAGGAAACATTACACCTGATTCCAAACAAATACAAAGAATCATTAGAAACTATTATAAACAACTATATGCCAACAAATTTGAAAACCTGTAGGAAATGGACAAATTTTTGGACACATACAAACTACCAAGACTGAACCAAGAAGAAACAGAAACCTGAACAGACAATAACAAGCAACAAAACTGAAACTGTAATCAGCAGTCTTCCAACAAAGAAAAGCCCAGTACTGGATGGCTTTACTTGTGAATTCTACCAAACCTTTTTTTTTTTTTTTTTTTTTTTACTTTGCTGAAGGTTTTACTTTGAGACATGATGCAAAAATTGTACAGGTACATATGGACAAAACATAATCACAGTTGAATGAAGACAATCTAACCAAAAAGCTTTAATACCTGCCAGCTAACGCTGAAGTTCTGGGAGTATGACATGCTGCAGGGCTGCAAGGAATGGATAATTAGTATTCTTCTCCTTCTTCCTCACCTCCTTCAACAGAATCCACACCAACCTCCTCATAATCCTTCTCAAGGGCATCCATGTCCTCACGGGCCTCAGAAAACTCTCCTTCCTCCATCCCCTCACCCACGTACCAATGAACAAAGGCACACTTGGCATACATCAGGTCAAACTTGTGGTCCAGGCGAGCCCAGGCCTCAGCAACGGCTGTGGTGTTACTCAGCATGCACACAGCTCGCTGTACCTTGGCCAGGTCTCCACCAGGTACCACAGTGGGAGGCTGGTAATTAATGCCAACCTTGAAGCCAGTAGGGCACCAATCTACAAACTGGAGGCTGTGCTTGGTCTTGATAGTGGCAATGGCAGCATTGACATCTTTGGGAACCACATCACCATGGTACAACAAGCAGCAAGCCATGTATTTACCATGGTGAGGGTCACATTTCACCATCTGGTTGGCTGGCTCAAAGCAAGCATTGGTGATCTCTGCTACAGAAAGCTGTTCATGGTAGGCTTACTCAGCAGAGATGACTGGGGCATATGTGGCCAGAGGGAAGTGGATGCGGGGATAGGGCACCAGATTGGTCTGGAATTCTGTCAGATCAACATTCAGGGCTCCATCGAATCTGAGGGAAGCAGTGATGGAGGACACAATCTGGCTAATAAGGCGGTTAAGGTTAGTGTAGGTTGGGCGCTCAATGTCAAGGTTTCTACAACAGATGTCATAGATGGCCTCATTGTCTACCATGAAGGCACAATCAGAGTGCTCCAGGGTGGTGTGGGTGGTGAGGATGGAATTGTATGTCTCAACTACAGCTGTGGAAACCTGGGGGGCTGGGTAAATGGAGAACTCCAGCTTGGACTTCTTGCCATAATCAACAGAGAGACATTCCACCAGGAGGGAGGTGAACCCAGAACCAGTTCCTCCACCAAAGCTATGGAAAACCAAGAAGCCCTGGAGACCTGTGCACTGGTCAGCCAGCTTGCAAATTCTGTCCAAGCCAAGATCAATGATCTCCTTGTCAATGGTGTAGTGCCCACATGCATAGTTATTGGCAGCATCTTCCTTGCCTGTGATGAGCTGCTCTGGGTGAAAGAGCTGGCGGTACGTGCCAGTGCAAACTTCATCAATGACTGTGGGTTCCAGGTCTATGAACACTGCCCTGGGCACATGCTTGCCAGTGCCTGTCTCACTGAAGAAGGTGTTGAAGGAGTCATCTCCTCCTCCAATTGTCTTGTCACTTGGCATCTGGCCATCAGGCTGGATGCCATGTTCCAAGCAGTAGAGTTCCCAGCAGGCATTGCCAATCTTGACAGCAGCCTGACCAACATGGATGGAGATGCACTCACGCATGGTCGCTATTGGCTAGGATGTGAAGGCAACAGGAGCAGACACCGGGTCACGGTTACCGTCCCCGACAAGCTAAGAGTTGAGGTAAGTAACACACTCTCTACCAAACCTTTTAAGAGGAATGAATACCAATTCTCAAAAAATTATTCCAAAAAATTGAAACAGAGGCCATTCTCCCAAACTCATTCTATGAGGCCAGCATCACCTTGATACCAAAACCACACAAAGATACAACAGAAAAAGAAAACTACAGGCCAGTATCTCTGATGACATAGACACAAAAATCCTCAACAAAATATTAGCCATAAAAATACAGAAATCCATCAAAAAATTATACACCATAACACCCTGACCAAGTTGGATTCATCACAGGGAATGCAAAGGGATGCAAAGCTGGTTCAACATATGCAAGTCAATAAATGTGATACACCACATCAACAAATCAAGGACAGAAGCAATATGATTATCTCAATAGACTCAGAAAAAGCATTTGACAAAATTCAACATTTCTTCATGATAAAGACTCTCAGAAAATTAGATATAGAAGGAGAGTATCTCAAAACAATAAAAGACATATACAAAAAACCCACTGCCAATATCATCTTGAATGGGCTTTTCCCTTAGAATAGAACGAGACAAGGATGCCCACTCTCATCACTCCAACTTAACATGGTATTGGAAGCAACAGCCAAAGAAATTAGGAGAAAAAATAAAGGGTATCCAGATTGGAAAAGATGAAATCAAACTGTCCCTGTTTGCAGAGACATGATCCTATACATAGAAAAACCTAAAGACTGTACCAAAAAGCTCATAGAGCTGATAAATGATTTCAGTAAATTTGCAGGATACAAAATTAACATGCAAAAATTAGTAGCATTCTTTTACTCCAATAACGAACTAGCAGAAAAAGAAATCAAGAGAGCAAACCCATTTACAAAAGTCACCAAAATAATAAAATACTCAGGAATCAATTTAACCAAGGAGGTGAAAGATCTCTATAACAAGAACTACATATCATTGCTGAAAGAAATTAAAGAGGACACAAAAGAAAAACAGAACGACATTCCATGCTCTTGGATTGGAAAATTAAACACTGTGAAAATGTCCATAATACCCAAAGCGATCTACAGATTCAATGCAATCCCCATCAAACTACCAATGGCATTCTTCACAGAAATAGAAAAAAACAATCTTAACATTCATATGGAACAACAAAAGACCCCGAATAGCCAAAGCAATCCTGAGCAAAAAAATAAAGCTAGAGGCATAACATGACCTGGCTTCAAATTATACTATAAAACTATAGTAGCCAGAACAGCATGTATTGGCATAAAAACAGACACTCGGACCAATGGAACAGAATAGAGAATCCAGATATCAACCCACATACTTACAGCAAACTGATCTTTGATGAAGTCAACAAGAACATACATTGGAGAAAACACTGCCTCTTCAGTAAATGGGGCTGGGAAAACTGGACATCCATATGTAGAAGAATGAAACTAGACCTGAACCTCTTGCCATCTACGAAAATCAACTCAAAATGGATTAAAGACTTAAATATAAGACCTGAAACTGTAAAACTCCTAGAAGAAAATATAGGGGAAACACTTCAGAAAGTAGGACTGGGCAAAGGTTTTATGAAAAAAAACCCAAAAGCCCAGGCAAGAAAACAGAAAATAGACAAATGGGATTATAGCAAACTAAAGACCTTCTGCACAGCAAACAAACAAACAAACAACAATGACAACAACAAAAAAAAAAACAATTAACAGAACAAAAAGACAACCTACAGAATGGGAGAAAATGTCTGCAAACTATGCATCCAACAAGGGATTAATATCCAGAATATACAAGTAAAAAAACATTAAAAGTAACCCGATTAAGAAATGGGCAAAGGAGCTAAATAGGCATTTCTCAAATAGCCAACAGACACATAGAAAGTGCTCAACATCACTAAGCATTAGGGAAATGCAAATCAAAACCACATTGAGATATCTCATGCCAGTTATACGGGCTATTATCAAAAAGACAGAATAACAAAGGCTGGCAAGGATGTGGAGAAAGGGGGACCCTCCTACACTGTTGGTGGGACTGCAAATTAGTGCAGCCATTAGGGAAAACAATATGGAAGTTCCTCAGACAACTACAGATAGAACTTCCATACAATCCAGCAATCTCACTGCTGGGTATATACCCAAAGGAATGGAAGTCATCATGTGGAGGGGACACCCGCACTCTCATATTTATCACAGCTCTATTTTCAACAGCTATGAGTTGAAACCAACCTAAATGTCCATTGACAGACAACTGGATAAGGAAAATGTGATATATATATACACAATGGAATACTACTCAGCCATAAGAAAGAATGAAATTTTGCCATTCACAGCAACATGGATGAACTCAGAGAAAATTAAGTGAAACCAGCCAGGAGCAGAAAGAGAAATACCGCATGTCCTCACTAACAAGTGGGAGCTAAATAAAATAAAATAGAAAGAAGAGAATGAGGGGCTGGGATTCACTTCTCTCACTCCTCTCTCTAGGAAGCTCAGACATTCATTATCCAACAATAATAGGACTCTCCATTTTAATTAACAGAAATGTGTTCCTTCCTTGTATTAATTTTTTAAAGTGATAAAATATTCTCAATTTTTCATTCTTTGAAAAACTCAGAAAAGGATTTTGTGTGAGTTATGTTCCCAGTCAGAAGCCCTCTCCATTGGAGGAGGGCATAGAGTCCGAGGCCAACTATCATAGCTGTATTCCCTCTGTCACTCTGTACTCTGGGGACAGAGATCAGTCTCCAGCCTCTGCTCAGGGGCTCCCAGAAGCTCAGCATTGCTCTCCTGATCAGCCAACCATGAAAGAAGGCTTGGTGGAGTGATAGGGGTATGTGACATGTGATCTAGTGTTGGGAGAGACTCTTCTCCCTCAGAGAGCCCCCACTCTCTAAATAATCTAATCCAGGACCCCAGAACAACTGTATTTGGATTTTACCCTGGAACCCTCCACCACACCCAGAGAGGTAGTCTGTGAGCTTCAGATGGAAACCTTAGTCCTCCCTGAGACCCTAGCCCTGCCCAACCTCTTCCCCTAGAAGAGTGATTCTATCCTTTCCTCAGACTTTGCATCTCAGGTGTCTCTCTGAGCCAAACAGATTTCTTTAGAAACATGAGAAATGGGAAACAACAATAACAGCAAAGAATCTCTCTTGGCGGGCCAGCCCGGTGGCGCACTGGAGAGTGTGCCGCTTGGGAGTGCGGTGGCGCTCCCGCCAAGGGTTCGGATCCCATGTGGAGACCGGTTCCCGCTCACTGGCTGAGCGCGGTGGGCACAACACGGAGGAATGCGATCCTGTTGCCGTCCCAGTACGGGTGCAACACCGAGGGTTGCGATCCCATTACCGGTCAGTAAAAAAAAGACAAAAAGAAAGAAAAAAAAAAAAAAAGAATCTCTCTTGGGGATTCACCCTCTGTTCCTTACCTTTTGGATGTCTTTATTTTTTTCAGAGGATTGGTAAAAATGCTTTGAACACCAGGTAGCACAGGTACAGAAGGAGGAACCCCAACCACTCAGAAAGGTGAAGTTGAGGTCAGCATTCAAGAAAGCTGAGCTCAGAATGACTGTTCAGAAAAGAGAGAATGAGGGCTGGCTGGTTAGCACAGTTGGTTAGAGTGCCACCTTGTAACAATAAGCTCAGGGGTTTGGATCTGAAGACTGGCCAGCTGCCAAAAAAACAAAAAAAGAAAAGAGAGAATGTTCTTCCTCGTCTGAATAACATGGCTACTTGAGGAAACTGAACACTGAGGGTACATTAGCTTGGTTATAGCCCCAGGCCTGCATCAAAAACCATGGAAGTCACAAAGGGTTTCTGAGAGTTGGGGAGGAGACAACAAGAGGAGGGTGTGTCCACAGCCCCTCACCCGCCCACCCACCAGCACAGCAGATCCCTCCACCCCTCCTGGGCCCTCTAGGTCTCTCTGCCCTACCCTGCCATCCCATTTTCCAACTTCACTCTTTCTTCATACCTTATATTTACCTTAGTAAAATTTCCTGTTTGTTCCATCAGTAATCCAAATATTACCCAAGTCCCCCTTTACTGTTTGGAGCCATTGACCTGAATCCCACCAGGTCCACTGCCTTCAAGGTCTGAAATACTTCCTGAAATTTTTGCTTTTGGGATCATATATGTCCTCAAATCCATCTTATGTACAGAATGTTTTTGCCTTACACTAACTTAAATTACAGTTCTTTTGTGTTTACTTAGTTTTGTGAGTGCCAAATAGTAAATTTTTATTTCAGCCTTTATTTCAGTCTTCAGCGGGCTGATTCAAAGAATTAAAACTGATAATTCATTGTTCAACATTGTTTAAGGCTGAAATAAGTGTAAAATAAATGTATACAATTAAAACATCAAGCAATCTTGGGGGTAAGTTTATAACACTTATTTTTCTGAAGTTAGTGAATTTAGTAACTGTTCAATGAATTTTGGGACATGCTCTATACAAACACACACACACACACACACACACACACATCCTTTGACAAACCAATCCAGTATTTTCAAATCCAAGAATCAATTATTTCCTCCTTTTATTTCAATCTTTCATTTGTTATTTTGACCCCACTTCTTCTAACTCTACCTAAATACACAGTCCCAGACCACTACATCAATTTCGTAACAGGTATGTGACTCTCACAAACCAGGGATAGGTTACAGTGTGCTTAGCTATTGATCCCCTTGGTCCTCAGTGGCAGGGTGAGCCCTAGGAGTGTCAAAGCCCTAGGGCAGAATCTAATCTTGAGCAGCCTCACCTGATTACCACTATGGGCTGGGTAAATGTGATATTTTCCTTCTTAGTGCCTTGCCATGGAAAAAAGGTTGAGAATACCTGCCCTGTATAATCACCCCTGCAAATGTCTGAAAATCAATTACCTGTCACACTCAGGCTCCTCTTGTCAGATTTAAATAATCCCAATATCTTCCCCACCCCACCCCTCTTTCTATACCTTCTTTTCTAAACTCTTTATCATCATGACAACTGTCTGAACTGTCTCCTAGTCTTTCTTAAACTGTGAAGCCCTTTGTTTGACACCCAGGGTTCAGAACTGTTACTTTATCTCCTTTGAAGGGGTAAGACAGCCTTCAAGCCAGGCAGTCTCTTTTCAATTATACAGAAGCAGGTAACCCGCCTTGAGGATAAAATCTGCCAAGAGGTGCCACTTTCTCCTCTCTCTGATATGCAGCCTCAGCCAAGTTTTCATTTAATAAATATTTACTGCTGGAAATTCAGAGACACATACATGCATTTATAAGTGACACAGTGTGCCCTTTAGGATCTGATGGTGCGGGTGTAGAGATAAGTTTTTTTAAAAACTCAAAATGACAGGGGAAATATGGATGGGATTGTTATTTTATTTTTTTAGTTACACAAAAAGAGGTGTATTTACTTTATATTAAGTGAAAAAATAAAAATGGAAGATATACAATAATCTCACTTTGTAAAAGGTACATTTTACATAGAGAAAGGTTGGAACAATATATAAACATATTAACAGTGATTATTATCACTGGGTGGGATTAGGAGGTGATACTTTTATTCTTTTTTTTTCCCTAAAAGCTCTATTTAATTTTTTAGATAAAGTTATCAAATATATCCAGAAAAAGTAAGAATAGAGACGGAAAGTAAACTAGTAGCTGTGGTGGGAGGTGAGAAGGGAGATTAACAGTAAATGGGCATGAGAGATTTTTCAGGGCATCCCTAGGATATTCTAAATGTTCTATAACTGATTTACATTGATGTTGCATCACTCTGTAAAGTTACTAAAAATGATTGAATTATACTCTTTTTTTTTTTTTCTTTCGTGTCCGGCAACGGACCGCAACCCTCAGTGTTGTGCCCGTACCGGACCGGGACCGGCAACGGGATTGCAACCCTCGGTGCTGCGCCCGCCCCTCGCTCAGCCAGTGAGCGGGAACCGGTCTGTATGTGGGATCCGAACCCTCGGCGGGAGCGCCGCCGCACTCCAAAGCGGTGCACTGTAGCAGTGCGCCACCGGGCCGGCCCCGAATTATACTCTTGAAACACATAATTTTATGGTATGTAAATAAACCTAAATAAAATTGTTAAAAACGTATTATGTTGGGGTACTTCAGAAAAGTTCGTGGAAAGATAGAATTAAAAGATAATGAAAATCTTTCCATGAGCTTTTTGAAGACCCCTATATATGGGTACGTATCCTTAAAAAATTAAAACAATGCAGAAATATTTAAGTCCTTCACCTGCATACCCAGTTCTACTTTCCAGGCGTAACCAGTAGCAATTAGTGTTTAATCTCTTTTTTGACCCATGATAACTGTATTTGTGCAGTGTGCAGTGATCATGTCAGTGTGTTTGGCATATCCATCCCTTCGGACGTTTGTTGCCTCTTTGTATTGGGGAATTGAGGTTGGGTGGCTGTTTGTTGTTGGCTGTGGTCTCCCTGTACTGCTGTGGAGCGCTGGGTCTCATTCTTCCATCTCTCTTCCAGTGCCCCATTCCCTCCTCCCCTTGCTGGCCTGTGGTAGCCCTTGTTCTGCTCTCTGCCTCTGTGGGATCGGCGTTTGGGGCTTCTGCGTGTGGGTGGGAGGGTGAGGTTTTTCTCTTTGTGTCTTGCCTGTTTCAATTGGTTGAGTGGGATGAGCCATCATGGGGTAGGGGTGTGTTCTCACTCCTGCAGAGGCTGAGGGAGTTGATCTCATGGGGGTAGGGAGGGGGTGGTCCTGGGTGTAGAATTGTGGAGAGGTGAGAGGAGTGGGATCTGGTGTTGTGGTAGTGTCAGCAGTTGGCAACAGGTTACTGTGTGGTTTCTGGTGGCTGGTGGGGAGGTGGTAAGTGTTCCCTGCCAGGATGTGGTGGGTATTTGAGGTGACAGATGTGCTAGGTGCCCTGGTATGATCATTGCACAGTGTAGATCTGTCCAGGTATCATGTTGTGCTCTGTGAATATGTGCAATTGTCATGGGTCAATTAAGAAAATATCAAAAGAAAAAAATTTCAGAGACAGAAGTAGATTAGAAGTTACCAGAAATGGAGTGGAAGAGATAATGAGAAGCTATTGCTTGATGGGTACAGGCTTTATGTTTAGAATGATGAAAAAGTTTTGGAAATAGATAGAGGTAGTGGTTGCACAGCATTGTGAATGCAATTAATTCCATGCAATCGTATGTTTAAAAATGCTTAAAATGGCAATTCTTATGTATGTTTTACCACAATAAAAAATGGAAAAATAAACAAAAAAAGGGGGAGAAAGCTCGAGGAAAATGGAATTAAAAGATAACACAAATCTTTCCATGAACTTCTTGAAGATCCCTCAAAAAAATAAAGGCAAGTTTTATCCCCACACCCTTAAGAAAGGATTTGTGCCCAGCTGACCAACAGTTGTGGCCATGACTGGCCCCCCTCTGGTGGGGCAGAGTAGCCAAGAGGGTCAGGGCGCAGCAGGTACTGAAAGGAGCCCTTTCCTGACATCACTGAGGCCAACTTTCAGGGCTGCTGGGGAAAGGGAAGGAGCCAGGGGACTCCTGAAAGAGGAAGTAGGTCCACCTCCTGTTGGGGTTAGGGCCAGTGCCGTACTAGAGCTAGCCTGACTCTTAAGAACCAATAAAGAGCAACTCTTTCTAGCTCTGCATTCAGTAAGCTCACATTGGTAGCAGCAGACCACTGGTTAGGAGTCAAGCTGAGAATCACAGTCTATAGACCAGGCACCAGAGCTAGAAGCAGAGAATTTGAGTGAGGGCCAGAAAGTGGATAATCTTCTAGATTACCCACGAACATAAGCCCTCTCCCCATGGCTGCTGTAATATGCAAAGGCCAGGCAGGTACCTGTCTACCAGAATCCTAACAGTCCTCTCTGCAGGAACACAGGGGCAAGACCCTGGTCTGCCCTAACCCTGTACTACAGAGTAGTTACTGTCCTCACAGTCCAAAGATGATGCAATCAGTTATTCACACTATGTCTTTGGGAGTTGGTTTCACATTCCCATGCTATTGCTCATTCTTGGGGCTTGAAGTTTCCACCAACTAAGATGTAGTTCCCCTCCCTTCAAACCCATTTCCATCCTTTCTCATTTTTTCTACATTTCTCATCCCATGTTCCTCCAACCAGAGCCACTATCCAAGGACCACCTGCCCCAAATCCACTGTGGCCTGGTCCCTCCCCTCCTGGACAAACTCTTCCCCCCTCCACCCCGCCCAGAGACCCCAGTCCACTCTGACATCTCCCCACCTCCCTTTCTCCCCCAAAGTGGAACTAACCTATAACTTCAATTGAGTAATGTTGAAATGAGGACAAACCACAGAACACAGGGCCTTCTTCCATTCCTAAATCTAGAGATCAGCAGCTCAATAAGGTCAGACACATTTGAGGACTATAAACATCTTAGAACTGCCTCCCAAAACCTAGACACTGGCAGCTGAGATCTGACCAGAGATGACCCAGAGCAGGATATCTGTGAGGCAATGACCCTCCTTCCACTGAATGGAGCTTAAAGCGATTGTGTGTGTCATGGTTATCATATGATCAAGCTATATGATTATGGCATGATAAGCCAATTTTTCCAATAACAACATCTATTGGTGTAAATAGTGCTTTATTGTTTACACATTTTCTCATTTAACCCTTGCAGCAACCCTGAGGTAGGTATTATTATCCCCACTTTAAAGATTAGCAAACCAATGTCCCTAGGTTAGGTCACTTGCTGAAGATCACACACTTATTAGTGGCAAAGACACTGATAATTCCAAACCCAAGGGGACTCTTTTGAGTAGTTCACAGGCTGCTGTCAAGGAAAGTAGAGCAGAAAACTTCAACTGGGAAGGGCTGGATTATTCAATGGAGCTTGAGGGGGTCCCTCACCGGGGATGAAACAGGCACATTCACAGGCCACCACCAGGACTGAGCAGAAGCCTAGAGCGCGTGAGAGCTGTGAAGCAGAAAGAGGTCAACATTTGCTAAGCTGACAGTGTCTTCAAATCCACACAGAGCCCAGATTCCAGGGCTGGAGAAAGAAGAAGGGATCCAGAAGATACAAGTCCAAAGACTGGCCACAGGGCAAGTGAAGAGAAGTCAGGTGGAGAGAGGCCAGGAAGAGCTGCCACGGAGAGGCACTATCTCAGCTTGGCCAAAGTGCAGTGATCTGGGACAGTGGTCTTTTAACTCTGTTAAGGCCTTGGGAATCTGATGAAAGCCATAAAACCTCCCCACAGAAAAATACAGACACACATGTACAGACATTTCACATATAATTCCAGGGAGTCCATGGACCCTAGGTGGGGGACTCTTGCTTTAGGGCAAGGATGTCACCCTAAGTCAAGTCACTGATGCAAACCTGTCTTTATGCTGCATTTCCTGTGAATGCTCCCCTTTTGTCATCCCCTAATATTTAGAATGTCGTGAAGTTAATTTTTAAAGAGTCAAGGAAAGGGAGTTCAGCCTGCATTCCAGCCAGAGAAACAGCAGCTGTTGCATGGCAGTGGCAGCAGCCAGAAGGCAAAACAAAGAAAGGATGGGGTCACATATACCACTGCCTTTCCCATCCAAAAGGTCACATTGGGAGCTTTTCTCTACTCAAATCTAGAGAAGGGGTATGAGACAACGGGGAGAGGGGCAGTGTTTTACTTCCTTTTAGAAGGGAAAGCCATTCCCTCACTGGCTACAGAGTCTAAAGTTCTGTAGGCAATGTCCCCATCCAACTTTCCCCCTCCATACCCCCCATAAATACACCTAAGCAGAGGCCCAGCCATTCATCCACATGTGGCCAGGTCTCCCATGAACACCCATGTATTTACACACACTCTTTCACAGAAGAAGAAAAACTGGGATGGGGGAGATTTCAGGGCAGAAATTCCATGTTGCAACATGGGGATCATGCACTCCCCACAGAGGATCAGAAAAACCAGGAGAATTGGCAAAACCACCCCAAGGACTCAGTGCACATTAGCCCCAAACTATCTTCACGGCTCTTCGTTCTGGACAGGGCCCAACGAGAAAGCAAAGTCATAGCTATTTACTGTGCCCCATCCCCAAAACTAATGGGCCCAAGATAGGGGGCCAGGACTGAAGGGGTTCAGATGTGGAGGAAGCCCCAATTTGCTGCAGAGAGCAGTTCTAATCTCTCATGGGAATCAGCAATCAGGCAAGGGTCTGGCCCCAAGCCCATCCAGGCCTGGAGAGGGCAGACACTGAGGTCTAAGTCATCACTCAGACTCAAAGAGAACAGAGAGGCCATAGCAGTCTTCCAGGCCCAGTGACCACCGGCATTTCAATGGTTACTTCATTCCAGTGATAACTCATACACTAGTGGCCATTTGCCCAGCTCTAGATGGACGTTTCATCACACGTGGCTATAGGAGCCCCAGTTAGCCGAATGTGGGCTGGACTTGGGCAAGGATCAAGCAGGAAGGGTGGAGGGAAGCCACCAAAGCCACTGCCCCTCTTGGCCAGGGCCAGGGGAAGCCGCTCATCTTCAGGAGACGGGGAGGGAGGTTCTTGGCTGTAGCTTGTGGTTCCAGATGGTGGGGCCCCCAGGTCCAAGCCCACCTTGTCTCTAGCCAGAAGTTCCCTCTGTCGCCGCTGCTGCTGATGCCGACCAATCAAGAGGAGAGTAAGGGATGCTGCAAGAACCCCTAGGAAGAAGCCAGCCAGTCCAGCCCCCACTGTGTGGGCCTGGCTCGAGGGGCCCTGCTGGCTGCCCCACACCAAGCTGTAAGCCGCCACCACACGGGCTGCCCCACCCTCCTGACATTCACAGGCATAAGCGCCCATGGCCCCTGGGGTCACCACCACCTCTAGCCCATCCCGCCGGGGTGTGTGGGCAGTCACTCCACCAGGTTGGTGCCACACACAGGATGCCCATGCCGAGCTTGGGGAACATGGCAAGACCACATGTGCAGCTGTAGCCACAGGAACTTCAAACACTACTGGGTGTCCTGCAGAGAGAAAGCAAAGGCACAAAAGGGTGAGGCCATAGGCTGGGGATGTAATAGAGAGAAATTTGGGGTCATATTGGACATGAGAAGGGGCCCTGGGGACAAAGCTAAAAAGGGGATTCCTGAAGAGGGTAAAGCCCTGACTGCCATATCTTCCATGATCCAAATTTTAGAGTGGGTCCAAAATGGAGAACTTTCTAGACCCTTTCCATGCATTCCACCCCATTTCCTTAAATCATACAGACCTCCAGGCTCTTTGGGACATAGAGAAGAGACATCTGCTGACTCTATGTCTTGGACCAGCCTATAGAGAAGAGAATACTTGGTAAATCCAGTGTGAACATTCCCTTCTACCCTCCTCAGTAGCACTGAACATTCACTCACTCGTTACATCTCCCATCATCTCAGAAATCACTCCTGGAATTATTGGTCAACATTCCCCTCATCACCAAATTTTTCCCCCAAACCTCTTGCCTTGTCAAATACTACACATATTTCTAGCAGACTATGGATAGCTAAATTTGCACTAGGTCTGTTGAAAAGATGGTTGGTGGGGGTGCTTTAAAAGAAATATAAGAACCTTCCGAGAAATACACCTTATTATCCACAACCACAGATTTCTCTGGGGAAAAAATATAAAATATAGTTTTTCTAATATTTAAGAGAAAAAGCAAACTACTTTTCTGTAAAAGCTAATCAAAATTCTGTGAGGGTCAGTGAGATTACTTTTTTGTTTTGTAAAAGCTGCTGATCTCTACAGAGGAACTAACTCTTTTCAACAGCTGTTGATATATATTGGCCTTTAATGGATCTGTTTTAAACAACACAATCCTGGTACTTCCGAGATTTGGGTGGACTGTGTCTGATAAATGGATGGCAAGATGACTGCTCGCTGCTAAACTCTTTGGCACCACTTCCAGAGGTGCCAATGAGACCTCTAATAGGGCTGTCAGTGAAGGCCAGGTAAAAGGTCTGAACACATAAAAGCCTCAGCCAAAGAGAGACTCCACTTGAGTGTGAACTCCTTTGATATGAACTTTGAGGTCCCTGAAATGAGATCCAAGACTGGTCTGAATGGCTGGAAATTTCCTGGATAAAACCAAGGTGGATCAGTCTAGCTGAAAATGGGGAATGTGGGGAGATCACATGTACAGCTATAGCCACAAGAGCTTCACAGTCTATGTTCCCCACTCCCCCCAACACACATTGTATGAATTGAGGTTAAGAAGGGTAGAGTGTACAGAAGCACCAACCCAAGACACCGGCATATATACACACACCCCGCACTCCAACGTCACACCCCCCCACACACATATCTTAAGGGAACCCTTGAAACTCAAGTACACAGGATATCTAAGACCAGTGAAATTCTTATTTTAATGAATATTAAAACGATAAAGCACTTGCTTTTGTCTTAGATGTTTAAAAGTTGTGCCAAAAGAAACTAAAAGACCAGGTCAAAGTTCTTAACCAAAAATGAGAAGCTGGCCAAGCCTGCCATCCAAGAGTTATTTTATATCCCTAATTGGCAAAAAATCAAGAATCTGACCAAGAGATGGCACAAGATTTTATACTCATAATTCAAAATGAATCAGGAAAACAAAATTAAATTTTATATCTACTCTGATTATATGTCAGTTATTATCTTAAGCATTTTCACTCTGCTTTGACATGTGCAAATTAATCTGTTTTATTCCCAAAGACATGTACTTTTACTTCTAAATGATTTGTAACCTTGGGGTTTTGTAATATAATGTGGTTATATATATAATTAGGGTTCTATAATATACGAATATACTGTAAGTTAACTGGGCTTCAAAACAGGAAATCTCAAGGTCAATTTGAAAAAATAATATCAATTAAAAACACTTCACTGAGAGGATCTTAAATTAAGATTAAAAGACACTTAAGAAGCATATCAACCAATTACGATTGATGAACATTATTTGGATCCTGAAGTAAAAAAATTTTAAGTATATGCAATTGGGGAAATTGGAACATTGACAGGATATTTGATGATATTAAGAAATTAAGTTTTTGGTATGATAATGGTAATATGGTTATGTTTTTAAAAGAGCCCTTCTATGTTAGGGGGGCACACAGAAAGATTTATGGATGAAGTGATATCTTATGAAGCCTAAGATTTGCTTCAAAATAACTGGGAGTAAGTAAGGGTATTGGTGAAGCAAGATAAACCAGGAGTTGACAGTTGTTGAAGATGACGAACGGACACATGGAAATCATTATACTATTCTCTCTACTTCTGAATATGCTTGAAATTCCTAGAACAAAATGTTTTCAAAGAGACTCCTTATCTGTTAGAGATACATGTTGAAATATTTAAGATAAACATATCAGGGATTTGCTTCAATGTGACATATGCTTTTAAGCTAGCTGTTGAGTGAAAAATGGATGGCAGGATCCCAAAATTGACAAGAGAAGACCAATTAGGAGATTATTAGAGTAGTCCAGTTAAGAAGTGATGATGGTCTACAGCCATACCACCCTGAACATGCCTGATCTGGTGTGATCTTGGAAGCTAAGTAGGGCCAGACTTGGTTAGTACTTGGATGGTGATCTGCCTGGTAACACTGGGTAGTACAGGAAGAAGAAAGAAGAAAGAAGGAAGAAGGAAGAAAAAGAAGAGGAAGAAGAGGAAGAGGAGGAGGAAGAGGAAGAGGAGGAGGAAGAGGAAGAGGAGGAGGAAGAGGAAGAGGAGGAGGAAGAGGAAGAGGAGGAGGAAGAGGAAGAGGAGGAGGAAGAGGAAGAGGAGGAGGAAGAGGAAGAGGAGGAGGAAGAGGAAGAGGAGGAGGAAGAGGAAGAGGAGGAGGAAGAGGAAGAGGAGGAGGAAGAGGAAGAGGAGGAGGAAGAGGAAGAGGAGGAGGAAGAGGAAGAGGAGGAGGAAGAGGAAGAGGAGGAGGAAGAGGAAGAGGAGGAGGAAGAGGAAGAGGAGGAGGAAGAGGAAGAGGAGGAGGAAGAGGAAGAGGAGGAGGAAGAGGAAGAGGAGGAGGAAGAGGAAGAGGAGGAGGAAGAGGAAGAGGAGGAGGAAGAGGAAGAGGAGGAGGAAGAGGAAGAGGAGGAGAAGGAAAAGGAAGAGGAGGAAGGAGGAGGAGGAGGAGGAAGAGAAGGAGGAGGAGGAGGAAGGAGGAAGAGGAGGAGGAAGGGGGAGGAGGAGGAGGAAGGAGGAGGAGGAGGAAGGGGGAGGAGGAGGAGGAAGGGGTAGGAGGTGGAGGAAGGGGGAGGAGAGAGACAGCCAAACTGCTGGAGCTTCATGTTATTAGTGATGCACTACAGGAAACACAGGGCTGGGTGACAATATATACCTGTCCCCAAATATACCTGTCCCCAAGTAGAGGAGGAGGAGGAAGGGGGAGGAGGAGGAGGAGGAAGGGGGAGGAGGAGGAAAGAAGGAGGGAAGAAGGAGGAAGAAGGAAGCAAGGAAGGAAGGAGGAAGGGAGGGAGGGAGGGAGGGAGGGGAAGAAGAAGAAAGAAGAAAGAAAAGAAAAGAAGAAGAAGAAGAAGAAGTCGTCGTCGTAGTAGTAGTAGTAGTAGTAATGATGGCTTAGACTGCAGTGACAGCAGTAGAGGTAGAGAAGGCTGCAAACTGAGGATATGTTTTGAAGCTCGAATCAGTACAAACTGTAATACAATGTGAGCAATTTCCGGCTTGAGCAACTGGATGGACGGAATTCCCTTTACTGAAATGAGGAAACCCAGAGGAGGAGCATGTGAGGGAAAGAGGAAACAAGAGTGCATATTTAGACTTGCTAAGTTTGAGTTGCCTGTGAAGAATCCAAGGGGAATATGAAGTGGGCAGTTGGACAGGGAGTTGCGCAGCTCAGCTAGAGATACCTTCGTGGTCGTCATCTGCACTCAGACGGTACCGAAAGTAATGGGAATGAAATCACCTAGAGTGTAGAAGTGTAGAGAGAAGGTGTCCAGGGGGAAACCCTGAGGAATATTAACATTCAGTATTTGGATGGGAAAGGAGTCAGTAAGGGAGGCGGGAGAATGCAGAGCCACAGAAAAAGGAAAGAGTATTTCAAGGAAGGAGGGAGTAGGCAACTATGAAAGCACTTCTGAGAGCTCTTGTAAGATGAAAACTGAGAAGAGTCCACTCGAGATGGCAACATGGAGTCAGTCACACAGTCAGGGCAGGTCCAGCAGAGAAGCAAGGACATTGATAAGGCAGCACCAGATGAACAGACAATTAGTCGGTGTGGACTGACAGATGGACACACAAGTGATGCAGACACTAATAGATAAAAGAAAAAAAGCACACACAGATAAGACAACATTAACAGATAAGAAACAGACAGACATATAGATGGGGCAGAGCCCTGGGACAGCAGGCAAGAGACCAGCGCAGCTATACTCACCCTCGGTGCTTCCTGGCATGGGCCACACACTCATCCAGCTGGAAGCTCCAGGCACAGACAGGGTCTTGGGCCAGGATGCACTCTGAGCAGCTCAGGAGACGGTTACAGTTGGTTGTGTTCACTTGGGTCACCTCGGTACGAGAGCCAATCAGGAGCCAGCCCTACAGAAAGGAAGTGGGGAAGAGGAATACACTGGATCTCCCAGACCTCAGGGTCACTAGCTCTGGACCCAGGTGTCTCCTCACCAGACTCCCCAAAATATACAACTCACTTGGTATAATTTCATGTTCTCAACTGGCCGTGGCTCTGGGAACAAGGCCAGATCCTCGAGGACACTGAGCTGGGCTCCAATCCGTACTGCTCGATGAAGGTGTCCATCCTCTAGGAGGCAGGCAAGGGACAAGAATAATGAAGTAACTGTCCCAGTGCCCAGGACTCTGATACCTGTATGTATTAAGGGACACTCTTTGTGATGAGAGCATGTATATGTTGAGTAGGCAACTTGCTTAACTATTAAATATACCTGTCCCCAAGTAGAGCACATCATACTCTTTCCCTGAGAGGCTGGTCACCCTGTGTGCCACAACTCTGAGATAGGATGTATCCGTGGTGACCAGCAGGGGGTGGCCATCAACTGGAAACACTGGCCTGTCCATGAGTGGGTGGTCCCGGATGAAGGTGAGCACACGGTCAGGCAGGGAGAGAGACGAGCCAAACTGCCGGAGCTTCATGTTATTAGTGATGCACTACAGGAAACACAGGGCTGGGTGACAAAGCTTCCTGGGGAACAGGAAGTGTCAGTGATGCTTAGTGGAGCTCCTGCCCTAATGGCAGATCTTCAATGCAGGCCTGGGATGAAGATCTGCCCCAGCCCCCTCACCTCTCCAGGTCTGGGCTGCGGCACATCATTGTCCGTGACAGGCAGTCCCCTGTTGCAGTCATGTTTTAGCTCTCTGAAGGGACCATTCAGCACCATCCGAATGTCTTGTGGTCGGAAGGCACAGACAGCAGAGATGGCAGCCCCCTCCCTAAAAGAGTCACAGGTTGAAGCCAGATATTTAGAGGGAGCTCAGGGATAGCAACTCATCCCTTGTCAAATGAGATGACCTATGAGAAATGCACAGGGAGCCACATGGCCGAGGGAGGGAAAGTCCACCCCTCTGGAGGAGATGGCACTGACACTGCGCCAGCCCCACACATCTCCCACCCTGTAACTCTCCTCCACACCAGAGCCCCTCACCACTGGGAGGAAAAGATGCCATAAAAGATAGGGGTCCCCATTCCAGGCTCAGGTCGAAGCACAGCCACGTCCTGCAGGACAGCAGAGGCCCGGCCATGCTCAGGCCCTGGACACAGAAGGTCAGCCTTCAAAAACGTTGTCCACCTCTGTTGGAGAGTCTTCCGGCCCCCGAGGTCCCCCTGGGGTGACAAGCACATGGCAAGTTCTCTTTAGAAGATCAACATTGGGCAAGGAATGTGGAGACGAATAAAAGTTTCCTCAGAGCTGACTTCAGGGCAGACACGGACAGATGGAAGACAGATGCATAGAAATGCAAGGACAAAGATACAGACAGAGCAACTGTGGGGATAATGAGATACAGGGGTGAATGGAGTCACAATAACAATGACAGTGAGTAGGTCCACTGTGCACTTATAAAGTACTTTGCTACATGTTGTGCATAAGTTACCTCATTTAGTCCTCAAATAACCTTTACAGATAGGCATGATTATCCTCATTTACAGATGACTTTCAAAGGAGCTAAAGAACCTGCCTGGAGTCACACAGGCAGTCATCAGTGGAGTGGGGACTCAGTTGCTGTCCCCTAACTCCTTCTAAATATCTGGCTCCAACCTGGGACTCTTCCAGGGAGAGGGCTCCATCTTGAACCTGGGTCTGTCTGTCACCAGTTCCTGCCTTTAACCTACACACTAGTCCACCTCCTGTGGACAGTGTGTCACAAGGATAATTGTGGGGGTCAAAGAGGCCAGAGCCCCTCCCCCCCACTCTTCAAGCTTCCAGAAAATAAGACAAAGCATAGAAAAAAGGAGACAGAGGAGAGATGCAAAGACAGAGACCCAGAGAGTAAAAGACAGGAGGACAGACAGAGTGAGAGACGACAGACAGCTGTGATGGAGGTCTCACCGCACATACACGGGCCACCCGCGGGACCTTAATGCGCTCATATGAGTCAAATGCTCGGGAAGTCTCCGTAAAGAAGAAGTAGATTTCGTCGTCTCCATCTTCATCTCCCCATTCAGTTGGGCTCAAGGCCATGGCTGCAACAAAGGCTGGAGCTGGGAAGACCAGTGGCCTCAGATACCCACAGACACAGCCTGGGGCCACCCAGCCTCCACCCTATCTGTCCCCCAGAGCACCCCTGTCCCTCTCCCCACCGTTAAGCCAGGATGACAAGGTCTCTGTCCGAATCCAGTCCTCAGCACGACCCACAGCCCGGGTGATAATTGGCTCCGTCCCCAGGTAGTTTTTCACAGTGGCAGCATAGAGGACCCCCCCTGCAGGGTGACAGGGAGAAGATGGGCTGTCAGAGACCCACTGAGGGAAGCAAAAGAGGTCACAGACAGAGCAGGTAATAAAGCAGGGCAGCGGCTCTCAGGGACTGCACACCCACTAAGTGCCAGGCATCACTAAGCACATTACAGATATCACCACACTTAAACATAGAAACAAACTGCTCCAGGGCAGTAAGGGAAACCAGGGTTAAGGAAAAACTGCTGGAATATCCATGTACATGAAGAGAGAAAAAAGGCCTCCATTGTGGAAATTAGCTTTGTTTGTTTAGGTTTTCTTGCTGTTGTTTCAGAAACCCTGTAATATGCTAATTGTGCTGTGACTCCCCAGGAGGACGGTTTGCTTTGCAGCATGTCCCAACTTAACTTAAGTTCTCCCACTATGGCAAATGTCTGAGGGAACTAGTGTTCTTTCTGAACATTAGGGGGTATATATTGCTCTGGAACAAGTCACTACTTTAGGGTATTCTAGCATCACTTGAGGAATTAATTAAATGCAGAATCCTAGGCCCAGCAATTCTCATTCAATAGACCTGCAGGGTGGCCCAAGACCTACATTTCAAACAGGCAGTTGGAGTTATTCTGATTCAGGTGATTCAAGACCACTTTGTTTGAGAAACACCAGCCTAGCGGATGAATGGAGGTTTCACAAATAGTCACAGATAGTAATCAGGTCCTCCCTCCTGGTACAGTGGCAGGGCAGAGGTGCTCTACGGGTGGTGGGGATGGGAGAAGAGAGAAATTGCAGACCCCCTTGGAAGGAAGAGAGGTGCGGCTCTGTGGGCTGGATGCAAGAGAAATACAGCCACTCTGAGTAACACTGCCAAGGGTTCAGACACGAATACAAAGAAAACGAACCGGGGTAGTAGAAGGTCGCGAACACCCTGGAAGACTCTTGAGTATCACAGGCATTCTGGAGAGAAGGAGGCAACTGGCCTTCACCACCCAGTACACACAAGGCACTGTGGTGGTGCTAAGCACAGCACTGCCCCCAATAACTCCTATTTGAGTCAGGAAGGCAGGCATGTAATCAGACACCAGGAGGTGTGGACTAATAGATGACGGATGACGGCACAGAGGAGGACCCAGCTACATCTACCTGCGGGAGCAGCATCTCAGAGGCAACCTCTGAGCTGGGTCCGAAGAATGAGAAATTTGCCGGATAAATGGAGGACTTCAGGGAGGAAGACAAGCAAGCAGTGAAGAGAGGAGCCAAGCTCAGGCATGTGGGACGCTGGTAGCAGAAGCTCCAGAGGGGCAGAGGGGGCTGCCGGCAAAGCAAGTGAGCAGAGCTGGAGGTGTGGAGATGGGAGCCCAACTGTGATGGGTCTGTTCTGCCAAGCCACGTAAGAGTAAAACTGCAGAGGTTTGGGGTAGGGGGAGTTGTTTGGGTTTTGGCTTTTTTGAAGAGAGTGACAATCAGCTCTGTTTTTTAAGATAATAATGCTAGTTAAAAGGCCATTCACACAATCCATGCAGGAGTGGAAGGTCCGAACTAAGGCAGGGACAGGAAGAATAAAGAGGCTAGATTTGGTAGAATCCATTAACAAGATCTGAAAATCAATTGCATATGAGATGTGAGAGAATGGAGTAAAACAACGTCTCTTAAGGTCTCTAGCTTATAAGATTGATGATAGTAGACAGTGATACTATTAACCAAGCCAGAAAATGTTAGGAGAAGGCCCATAAAGGAGGCAGTTGGAGAGGGAGTTCAGTTGTTGGACACGCTAAGGTTGAAGTGCCTTTACAACACTGGTCAGAGATATTTGGAGGCAATTAAAGAGAAGGGTCTGGAAAACAGGGCCAGAATCGGGAACTTGGGAGTCATCACACACCATGCTTAGGTCATGCCATGAACATGACAGCAAAGGAGAAAGGTAAAGCAAAAAGAGAGCCCTGGGGAATAGCATTCTCTGAGCAGAGGAGCTGCCAAAGGCCATGGAGATCAAGTCAGAGAGGCTGGAGAAACAAGAAAGGCTGGTGTGCTGGAGGCTGGCGCACAAAAACCTTAGCAAAAGCCTGGAGCCTGTGCACACTGGGGGAGCAGCAGAGAGAAGGGCTACCTGGAGGGCGGCACAGTCATCCCGGGGCCACAGGTGCTCGAGAAGCTGCACGTCTCAGGGACTGGAAAGAAAACTAGTATTGAAAAAACACTCCATGCAGAGCAAAAAGGGGCCAGGAGCCCTCTGAGGGCAACAGTGGAGGGTTAGAAACCCCCTTGTGGGGTGAGGAGGGGAGACTATTTTATCATTTGAGATTGTGAAAAGAATTCAAATGTTCTGGAGTCAGGAAGATTTGGGGTTTGAACTCTGACTAGTTATTAGTAGTGTGATCTTGGGTGAACTGATTTTCCTAAGCCTCAGGCTCCTCAAATGTATAATGAGTATGATACCACCTTCCTCTCAGAGTGGTGCTGAGGGTTAAATGAAATGACAAATACAGAACTTCAGCTAGAGCCTGGCACATGGTCAGCATTCCATACATAGTTACAGCACCTTATGAAACCTCAAAGAGCCATATGCTTAATTTGCTACCAGAAAAGGGCAGGGCTGTGGGGGGCAAGGAGCTATAAAATGACATCCCATTCCCTTCCAGAGAATTTCAGGAGAGAAAAACCAAGCACTGGTCATCGGTCCTGGCAGCAAATGGAGCAGCAAATGAGCCAACCCTCTGTACTTCCACGGGGGGAAAAGTTGATACATAAACCAGATTTGGATTGAAAATTTTCCCTAAGAGCATGAAACACAAAACAAGCTAAAACTAACACTCCAGCAGAAGCTGTGTCACGGACACCCTAAGAATGGAAGGAGATGTGGTGAAGGAGACAGTTATGAATATTTTGGGAACATGATTTGGTGTGTAGAGTTGGGGAGAAATCATCATAAATATTCTGGAAACAGTAAAAGGCCACAGATAACTATGCAAAGACACAGCAGTGGATGGAGAAAAAAGGTCCCAAACTTTCTAAGAGACCAATGAGGGAGTCAGCAACACTGGAGCTTGGAAATACTGAAAAGAACACAGTCACTCAGGGTGGAATAGCAGAGGGTCGCTGATACCAAGGACAGCAGGATGGATCACACACTTCGGGAGGAAGTAGCAGGGTCCCAGGTGCTCCAAGAGTACCAAGGGGCTTACAACACAGTCTTAAACACACACACACACACACACGCGCACACACACACACACACACACACACGAGAAGGAACAGCAGCCGTCACAATCAGGAGGACAGGGCGCACACACACACACACACACACACACACACACGAGAAGGAACAGCAGCCGTCACAATCAGGAGGACAGGAGTCCTAAGAGAACACAGGACCACCACATGTCCTAGATCCTCCAGGACACACTCAATTCCAAATATTCCATTACACTGTTCATTTAATAAAATATTGCTGAATGTGAAATTGTTTGGCAAATTATTGCTGAATGGAACAATCAGTAAACATTAAAATACATATTTTCTATTGGCAAAAGATGACATGCACAAGAGAGTGATGCCCAGTGTTCAGTGAACAAGCTGGTTTTTAAAAAATGGCATAATTCAACTTTATTTTTATTTTTTAAAATATGTAATACAAGTATATCTGTGGACACAGGAAAGATTGTTGAAGGAGCTATAACTCTACAGTGTTAGTTTCTAATGGAATTACAAGTGATTTTTTATTTTCTTTATGCTTTTCTGTATCCACTGAATTTTTCTGTAGTTAGCAACTTTTGTTGTTATAACCCAAAAAAATGAGATATTTTCATTTTGGGAATACAAAAAATAAAATAAAAATAAAAGATTGAAAGTCACAAAATATGAAGAATGATAAAGAAAAATCACAATTACATGAGAAAATTGATCCCTACTTGCTCAGATGAAAAGCCTGTGAACACAGGCCTCCCAAAAATTGGTAAGTAATCCAAAACGGACAGGCTAGGATATGTGTCATGGCAGTGAATATTTCACTACCCCCTTGGGGTGTCAAAGTGTTCACAACTTTTTTTTCCCAGACATAGACACACTGGAAAAACACTCACTTTTAAAGGAGATTTATAACAGGAATTATCTGTTCATTGGTTTTAAAGAGAGGATGGGGGGATGTCACTGGCCAGTACAGGGATTGAATCCTGGATCTTGGTGTTATCGGCACCACACTCTAATAAACTGAGCTAAGTGGCCAGCCCAAAAAGAGGATTTTTAAAATGCCCTGGCCTTCTTTCTTTCACTGCCTTTTCTTCTCATGGTCAGATACTTTTCAGGATAAATAGGTCCTACTCCAATACTCTCCATTTCCTTATCTAAGGATTGGGCCAGCTGGATACCTTCTATTAAAAAAAAACCTATTGTTAATACATAATTAGACAGTTGGAGATAGTGTTTACTCTACCTTTCCCTCCACTGGCCTTGTAGGACTTCTATATCTGTCTTGTTTCAATGTGTGAATGCTGGTCTTGAAGAAGACACATGGATTTAAGAGGTAGGCTTGACCCTAAAATGCTGGCAGCACCCATACATCTGGAACATTTGCAGTGCTCCTTGACAGATACATTAATCCAAAGATGCAATGAGACCAAAAGCATATGATAAAAAGACAGGATTGGTTCCCAAACAGAAAGAGCAGAAGTTTCTGCCCTTCTCGATAAAAGCCCTATTTGTGATGGGGAAGACCAAAGACAACTGACTGCTGTCTCTAGCTTGGGGACCTGGGTGAGTAACGACACTATGCAGTCAGAGGAGGAAATACTGGTGAAAGATTAGGTTTGGGGAAGGTGAGTGAAGAAGATGTGCTCAGTTTGAGACATGATAATGTTGAAGTTCCCGTGGGACATCCAAGTAAAGATGTCTGGAAGGGAGTTGGATGTATAGTCTATACCTCCAGATGTCGGAGACAGAGATTCAGGAGGCATCAGAATGAGGTGGAAACAGAAGCCTCAGGGCTGGTTGATATCACAACTACACAGAGTAAGAAGATAATGGGCTCCTGGGTGGAAGCCTAAGGAATTCCGATATTTAAAGGATGGACAGAAGGCAAAGACCCCACCAAGAAAACTGAGAAGGAATCGTCAGTGTTCTTAGGCTAATGTGAACGCTGTCAAAATATTCACATTTTTCCGAATCTGAAGAATGCAAATGAAGACACTGAGATCATTTTGTTGATTTTATCTAAGTGCAGTACAGATAAATGTTATATTTGAAAACAAGATTTCTGAGGCTTTTCCTAAGAGAAATGCAAGTACCAACAAACACATGAAAAAATTGTTCAACCTCATTAATAGAAATGCCAATTAAAATACACATCAAATTGAACTTTGGATATAAATAAATGTATCCAAATATAAACTGTTTAATATAAAACAGTTTATAATTTAAATTATAAACTGTTTGTTTATATGTTAGCTAATTATATTACTTGAGACTGACACGGGTGCAATGAAACAGGCCCTCTCGTCACTGCTGGTGGGACTAACTGGAGAGTAACTTGTCCAAGTCCATCAAGCACCATCAAAGTCCTTACACCCTTTGACCTAGTAATTCTACCTCTTAGATTGATTCATATGCAATTAATTAAATTCATGTAAAGGATTTACATAAAAACTGATGTAAATGGATTTCTGCTGTGCCAGTACTAATAAAAGCAATAATTTATTTTAAAATTTGAGTGTATAATTATATGAAAATAATTAAATTGTGCTACATTCATATGGTGGCACAGCACACAATTACTAAAAATCATGTTTTGAATAATTAAGCATTTCCATGATGTGAAAATGCTCAGTATACAATACTAAATGAAATATGCATGATAATTCCAATTTACTATAAATGCACACATATACATAGATACAACAGAAGAAAATACTCAAAATATTCCAAAACAATAATAGTAATTGGTGATGATAGAATTACAAATAAAATTTTCACTGTCTTCTTTAAACAGTTCTATATTTTCTCAATTTTCTACAATGCACATTGTAGAAAACAGAGAAATTATGTTAACTGATTATCTTAGATTTTTGTGATTGAGAATTCATTTATGTTGATAAACAATTCTGTATAATCAAGAGACATTCATAGCCACTAAAACTCAGAAATCTTTCTTAATGATCCCAAAGACTGACTCAGTGCTATGCCAAAAATGTTGATAAAAAGCCAAAAAAAAAAAACTATTGACTAAACTGTTTTATTCAAACATGTATGAATATAAACAAGATCTCATCAATTTCAACTAAATATGACATCTCAAATGTTGTATTTACTCAATATAATCTTTATGCTCATTTTCTTTTTTTTTTTTTTTGTCTTTTTTCCATGTCCGGCAACGGATCGCAACCCTCAGTGTTGCCCCTGTACCGGACCGGGGACCGGCAACGGGATTGCAACCCTTGGTGTTGCCCCCGCGCCTCGCTCAGCCAGTGAGCGGGAACCGGTCTGTATGTGGGATCCGAACCCTCGGGCGGGAGCGCCGCCACGCTTCCCAAGCGGCGCACTTATCCAGTGCGCCACCGGGCCGGCCCTCAAAACTTTTGTTATTTTATGTTTTTTAGAAAAGTTAAGTCATTAGTTGTATGACTAAAGAGTGATTTAATTTGTGTAATTTTTAAGACTTTTCCTAAAAATAAAAGCTATGCGTAAGAAAAAAATTTCCTTGTTAGATCTTGTGTCCCGATTTTTGTTTTACATAACATATTGTTCAAAAGTATAGATAAAAAGAAATTTTATAATAAAGATGGCAGCAAAAGTCAATGAAGAAAGAAAAAACAGTATGATGAATAATGCTGAATCAACTAATTAGCTAGCTAGAAAAAATTAATTTAGATTCCCATCTTACGCCATTCATTAAAATAAGTTCCAAATAGATAAATGAGTTAAACATTTGGGAAAAATTTTTAAGAAGAAAAAAACTTTACTGCTTTCTAAATGAAGAAGTATTGAGCTTAAAAAAATATAGCCACAAAGGAAAAGATACTTCGATTGGAACATTAATATCCTACCCATTAATTGGCCTAAGAATATGAGCAGAGGATTCACCAAAGAAGAAATAAAAATAAGTACTAAAACATAAAAAATGTTCAACTTCGCTATATTCAAAGAAATACAAATTAAAACAAGGCGCCATTTTTAGTCTCAAATTAGCAAAGATTTTTCAAAATGACAATACATTCTATTGAAATTTATGTGAGGGAAAAAACCACTCATTCACTGCTGATTTATGGTGTAAATTGGTACACCCTTTCTAAAAACTCAATTAGCAACAGATAATAAGCCAGAAAATCTTCACACCCTTTGATGTAGTAATACATTCGTAGGAATCTTAAGGAGACGATCTAAAATGAGGACAAAAATTTAGAAACAAAAACGTTCATTACAGCAATGTGGATAATAGCAAAAACTTTGAAGTAAACTAAATAAAATAAATTTATATTAATGATTTAGAAGTGTTTAATTTATGGTATGTTAAGATGAGTAGCATGATGTCAATAAAAATCCTCTTTCCAAATAATTTTTATTTTATTTATTTATTTGTTTGTTTGCTTATTTATTTATTTACTGGTGGCTGGCCAGTAAGGGGATCCGAATCCTTGATTTTGATATTATAATATGGTGCTCTAACCAACTGAGCTAACATGACAGCCCGAATTTTTAAATTATATAGGAAGGTCTATGACATAAAGTTACATCACAAAATTCAAAATTATATCCATGTAGCATGACATTTAAAAGTTGTATAATACACACATTCATAAAGTTTCTATTAACCTGCTTGTTTTACACTATCGTGAGAAAATATCTGGCTTTTCACTGAATTTGGAGGGTGTATGTGGGGTGGTCTGACCTAAAATACAGACTATGTTGAACAAAAACAATTTGCTCTGTGGCTGCCAAAGAATTAGACAGTCATTCTCCAGAAGAGATTTAGGCATGATCTGTGACAGAACCATTCCACACTTGAAAAACAGTAGATAGCTTGTTCAAAGGAAGGAACAGCAGGAATTTATTAAATAGTTACTACGGATTTCCCTGAGCAACAAAGGACCAGCCAGCAAAATGTATTATGCATGAGTATATGTGGGTGTGCACACATGTTAAAAAGATAGAAGGAAATAACCTAAAATATTAGCCGTGGTTTTCTAAGTAGATATATTCTAGAACTGCACTAATACAAGGGTACTTCAAAAAGTTCCTAAAAAGATTCGTATTATCTTCCCATCCTATTTTTCCATGAATTTTTTGAGGTACCCTTGTATGGTAGCCACTAGAAACATGCTTTATTTACATTAAATTTAATTTAAAATACCTTCCTTCAGTGGCACTAGTCACATTTCAAGGGCTCAATAGCACAATAGTTAGTGGATACCATACTGGACAGGGCAAATAAAACTTTTCCATCATCACAAGAAGTTCTATTAGACAGTAGTGTTCTAGAAGACTTTTCTACGTTCTTTATACTTTCCCCAAATTTATTACAATATGCATTGTAGTAGATTGCTCTTATAAGCAGAAAAAATAAATACTATGAGAAAAGAAAATGAGGTCAACAAAGGAAACAATCACACTCACAGAATTGCAGAGGACATATTCTCTAGAGAGAACGCTGGGAAAATAATACGCTGTGGGGAAAAGCAGGTAGTCACAGGCACCCAGGAAAGAACAGGAAAGGCTAAAAAGAGATGTGGGAATAATCAACATTCCGAGGAAAGCAAAGACACAGAAATTCCAACAGCAGGGGCAGGGAAGGAGGCAATCAGAGCATGAAGGCACAAGTTCTTGTCTCTCCCCACTCACCAGCCATTACAGCTGCTGAACGCTGAGCTGGCTCAAAAGGACATTTCCCCCGGCCACTTTCAAGTCCTTCAACCTGCTGGAAACTGGACACATCCTACAGACCAGAAGGGGGCAATTGGTTTAGGGGTCACAGGGAAGGTTTATGGTGAGAATTACAAAGATGGTCAGAAGAAGGAAAATGGCAATTCCCATTCATCTCCCCACCCCCCACTACCATCCCCATATTCCCAATCAGCTATTTCTGCTTCCCCCACCCATTCCTGCATGTCTCATCTCTGCTATCCCCTTGTCATGCATTTATTACTCTTCCCCCAATTCCCCTAGTACAACACCCAAATGTCCTGATGAAGGAACACCTAGGATGACCCTACAAGACACTAAGAGGCTGAAAGCTAGGTCTTTCCTCTGAAACACTGCTGAATTGTAGGATTTGAAACTTGCTAGAGAATGTGCTACAAGGCAAGAAGGACCAGAGAAGAAAGGCCTCCTGGGGGCTGGGGCCCTTCGGAAGAGTAAATAAAAGTTCAGGCTGATAGAGGACCATCTAAAGCCCAGGGGCCTAGAGAGAAGGGATATCTTCCCCCTCCTCCCACCTCAAGGATGAAAGGCAGGGCCACAGTTATACATCCAAGAGGGAACGAGGATCTGCAAAGTCGGTGAAGAGTGACCTGAAGCTCAAGTCAGAATCTGAGGGTTTGAAAAGTTAGTACCTTCTTCATCATGGGATTCCAGAGGGATTGACCTGGACAGGGGTGAGAGGTGCAAGAGTTCCACGAGGGCTACGCAGAAGTTACCTTAGTCTAACATCCAGCACTAAGAGAGGCTTCAAGATAACACCTAAAAATGGAAATCAAAGATGACTTCAATCTAGGACTGAGAGGGAAGTTAACTGTGGCTGATTGGAAATTAAAGTTATGGCATGGAAATGCCAGACATGATATCACTACTTCATGAACGGGGGTGGACATATGGTGTTGCTGGAGCCCAGTTACTTTGATGGTAGCTGGAGTAGCAACATATATGTCCCCTGAGCATAAGTATACTACTGGTCCATTCGGCTTGCTCATCTCTGCTGTAGGTGACAAACAAGGTTTTATTTTACTGAGAGAGTGTTGAAGAAGGCCTATTAAAATTTGATGTGATCTGAGGTCTCCAAAAAGGGAATACCGGGTCAAAAGAGCCTCCACAGAGGCACAAGCACTCCACCTGTGTGGCATTGGGAGCATCCTTGCCCAAGGAGAAAGGTGACAGTTCCATGAGAAATTACCAAGATGTTTGAGCACTCTGAAAATGGGGTTAATACCTGCTGCTACTTCCCTTTTTACTTGTCACCTGAACTACGGCAGTAAACTCCTCTTCTCCACACTATCTAGCCCCAACCCCAATTTAGTCTATATATGCACCCCAGATTAATCTTCTGAAGTATCAGTCACTAACTTAATAATACATTTTTGTGTAAGAGAATGACAAAATGGCCACAATTGCCTAGAGTACAAACTCTTTAGCTCAACCTATCTACTTTCTACTACTTCTCAAAATGACCTTTGTTCTAGGCAACCAGATCACCAGTTATTCCTGGAAAACAAATTATGTTTTCCCATCTCTATACCTAAAGCTAATTAATCCCTTACATTTCACCAAAGACTGAAAAGATAAGCCTTTTCTTAGTTCTCATTCTCTTCCATCTCTATGCTCCATTTGATACTTCTGACTCATTCTCTTCCTTCAAATATTCTATTTCTTGACTCCCTTGAAATGTTATTATCCTCCTCAAGTCCTTCCTATCTTTTATTTCTCTTCTTCTTCTTTCTAGCCCCTACATAAGGATCTACCCTTAGTCCTTTTCACATATTCTTCAAAGATCTTATTCATTTTTTCATTTCCAACCAGACATTCTATGCAAACCACTCCCCCAAACTCTCCAAGTCTGATGTCTTCCAAACTCTAGCCCATGTTTTCATTTTACTGCTGGACTTCCTCACAGCGATGGCCTATTAGCCTCTTAAAACTCAACATGTCAAAACTAGTCCTCTTCCATTTTCCCCGATGGCATAATAACGTCATCCAAATTTCTAACCTTTGAGAAAGTGAGCCTCCTATTAACTACATAGGTTATGACTACTGTATGGTCAAAATGACATTTAACTAGAGTCTCAAAGGGGTAAGACCATTCCACTACATTCTCTATCTGGATGCCAAGATTCCTCATTGAATTGTCATTGTGTCAGTCAGAATAGTCTCTCAAAATCAGTTGTGGTGAAGGCAAGTCCCTCAAGCTAAACACCAGGGCTGGACAGGAAGGCTGTCACTGAGCTGTGGGGTTGAAACCAGTCCTTTGGCCTTGGCCAAGAAGGGTACAAGTCATATAATAGACCTCTCCCAGGATGTTAAGAAAAAAAAATAGGGGAAAGAAAAGAGAGATGGTCTCTGTTACTTGAAACACATGATACCTAATTTCTCACACATGAACCTCAGTTTCCTTACTTGTAAAATGGAAATAAATAATTCCTAAATATCATGATGTGGTGAGGAGAATTAAACTCAATCATGCATGTAAAGTACCTAATGCCAAGCCGTCAACAGAGCAAACTCAATTGAATGGTTGTCATTGTTGTTGTTGCTGCTGTTGTTAGAAGTCTAACATTCTTCTCTTTAACTGCTAGGATTTCTTTGGCAAAACAAACTAAAATATTTTCCTCCAATGTCCAGTGAGCTGTCACTGAAGGATGGCATTCCACATTGTTGAAGCTGGTAGATACAGTGCTTGAACCTCCTTTTTGTAAAACTTTCATTTCTCCACATTCTACTCTGAGCAAACTGTTGTATCTGGATCAAAACTCTCAGATAATAGTAATATATAATCTCAAAGTAATAAGTCTCAGACATGAGAAGGTTTAACACTAAGGATAAGGCAAGACCTTGGCCAAGCAGTCTAGAGTTACCAGGTAGCAGGACAAGATAGGTAAAGGCAGAAGAGAACCTTCAAAAAGTCTACAAAGCAGACTCTGGCTGTGGCTTTAAAGGTTAACAGGGTTGACTCTTTGGGGCTACGTCCCATATTGTCCTGTGTACAAGATCTGGCCAAAGAATAGTCCCTCATTCCATAAACCTTTTAGATAGGAGGGTACAAAGAAGGAGCCAAACTCATGGAAGTGCAGAACACAGACCCCTGGCTTCACTCTTTGTTGCTGATGTTCCTCAAGAATGGATAGGGGTCCAAGTCACACCAATCCTGACAGGTATGTCCAGAACATTCCCTGTGAAGACATCTTATCTAACAATGATTAGAGTCCCACCTCAGAGAACCAAGGAAAAATAGGAAGCCCTAGGAAATTAACTTGGAATGATTACATTGTCTATGAGCCATGGCTCTGGTATTCATACCCATGGAATCCCCAGGCCTGTGCAGACTGGAAAATGATAAATATGACAATGGCAATACAACCACTACCTGTGAGCTTTGTGAGAACTGTAGGGAAACTAGACCCTCAACATTACCTGATGGTATATATAGAAAATTTCTATATAGAGATATTTTCACCACCATCCTGAAGTAGGAAACCTTCCCAGGATGAGAAGCTATACAGACCTTGATAGGGAGCCTACTACCACATTATGAAAAGAACTCAACATAAGTCCAACCAACCCGAAGGGCAGCCCAAAGGGACTAACTGGAGCAATGAAGCATAGACAATTACAGCATCCTGAGGGGTTTGGAGATATACATTGACTAGGTCTAGGTGGCAAGGATCCCTGCACACTGCAGAAAAGTCAAGTCAAGATCTGTAGTTAAGGATCAGGGTCAAGAAAGGGAATTGTTGCACTCCCTCCTACTGCTCTACAGAGCAGAAACAGAAGCCACTGGGTACAAAGGACATGTGAGGCTTTTGACTCACCCCAGGGCCTTGTCACAAATGTGTGCTTCCAGAGGACCAGTGCTAACTACTGTATACATGAGGAGAAAAGCTGAAAGTTCAAAAACAGTCACCATTCTCGGGGACTCATATGGCCATGAGTAATGTGATTAGGGGGTATACATGTCCCAAGCCTGCCTGGATCTAGAAGAAAATGTGGTTGACAAAGTACCCATTCCGAAGGCAAGATCCAGAGTATGGGTCCAGCAGGTACATTAGTGGACAGTGACATCAGAAGCCATGAGAGCACAGAGTCACAGCCCACACAGAATGAAATTGGTAGTGGAGGTGGGGGAAGGTGGTGAGAGACAGTCACATGCTATGGGAGGAAGAAACAGGCCTAGGCTGCACTGATTAAGAAACGGACCTGGCCTGCTTAGAAAAGCATATACAGGGCAAGGGAAACATGAGTTACTTACTGGTTTCTGAAGTCTCTCCTGGATTTGTCATCTCCCCAGCCCAGCCAGCATCTCTAACTTCCTTCACCATCCCATGTCTCTCTTTACTGTTTACTCTATGCTTCACACTCTAATGCAACCTCCCTCTACCTCTCCTCTACCCTCCCTCAGTGGCAGACAAAGGCTCCACCCCGTGAGGACATCCCCTACTCCCAATGCTTATCATGCACAATGGATGCCTTAACCATGCCCCCACCACAATCACTCACAGAAAACCCTTCCCATCCTCCCATCCACCACTCCCAAGTAACTCACACTGGTATAGGGCTCCCTCTCCCTCTCCTTCTCCTACCACCCGTCACTCACAATAACCCCGCACTTCGGATCAAAAGCGAAGGTGCCACAAGTGAGGAGGTGAGAGGCATTGGCAATGGCGATAATCTGGACAAAATTGTGACATTCATCCTGGGGGTCAGAGATGGTTAGAGAGAATCAGAAGCAGCAGGAATGAGGAAGGGTATGGTAGTGTCAGGACTGTTAGATGCAGCTCTGGAATCAGAGATGATGGGTAATGGCGTGGTGTTAGAGTCCCTGCCTGGGCCCATTGGGATGGGAGCACTACAGGGGACTGACAAAGCATCAGGGCTGGGCCAAGGTCTAAATTGGCACTCAGGACAGGGCCCAGATTTACACCTACCTCTTTCTTGCCTTTCTTCCTACAGTTCTGTCTGTGAGCCTCAGGAACCATCCAGTCAATCTGAGAAAGGAGAAGTTACCATTTTCCCAAGATTCCCCCTGAAACTCCATTGAGGTCAAGGGAGATGAGACAGTTCCACAACCTCCACCAATTTGGGAACTTCAGACCCCTAGAGCACTGTTTTCAAACTGGAAGTCCCCACCCATTAATGAGTAAGAAATCAATTGTGAGATCACAACCAACCTTATTTTTAATAAAACAGAATATATCAGAATGTATCACATATAGGAGAGCAGATATTGTTTCAAGAGAGGTTTCTTTCAATACACACTTGTGTACTGGGGCACAATACTCAGTATTACTATAATTACTATAGTTATTACTATACTGAGTATAGTGGTCAAAAAGTTTGAAAGCTGTTTCCCCAAAACATTGTAATTCTAATGATCCCTCAACCTACTGTCACCTGAAACCTGGTCACTGTGGCCCCCTCCACATCATCAGGAACCTCCCTCACTGTCTCTCAGTCAACCTGACCCTCCATAACCCTGAGCCAAGACAATGAAGCAGACAATCTCCCCCTGTTCATTTCCCCCAATTCTCCCCTTCCCACTATCAACACTGTTACATCTTTAGTTATTATAAACCACTGCCCCCCAAGCCCATAAAACTATGGATCTAATCACATGCTAATGGGTCTGGTGTCTCTCACCCTGCGGGGTCTCTCCCCCGAGAAGGGCAGGGATAAAGCGAAGATCGTGTCCCGGGCGCCAACATAAAGTCTGTAGGAAGCAGGATCCACAAGGAGAACAGAGTAATTGTATGTCTGAGGGACAGCGAACCGGGTGAGATAGGAGTCTGCCTCTGGCAAAAAGAGATGGGGAGAGGGGAGAGTGGTATCAGCCTTCTCTTAATAAGAATGGGGTCCACAAGGGCAAGGCCAAAGAGGCCAGAGCCTTGACAAGCCAACCATAGATACCTGATGGGGTCAGATTATTTAGCTCACAATCCATTCAAGTGTGCTTTTTCTATAAAAATAGAACACTTTAATAAAATAGCAGCATAAATATTAAGCCTATAATTTCTATTCATAGCAATATGGTACATAATTTGAAAATATCTATAAAAGGTACAAGGACTTTCCTAAAATTCTTTTTTTAATCACTACTTAATGATAACTTCTTTTTCTTTTTTACTTAGAAGGAAAATGTTTCACTCTTTTCACCAACACTTTAGGAGTCTATTTCCTCTCTCTCCCACCACCCTTGACCTCACTCCCCCCACCCACCATTCCTCCCAAAGAGATAAAGAGTGTAGTGGGAAAGAGTATATGTTCTGGAAATGAGTCAACCTGAGTTTAAATGTGGCTTTTCCACTTACCAGATGTATAATCTAAGTTATTTGCCCTCTCTGAGCATCACTTTCCTCATCTGTAAACACCACCATCTAGGGGTGCTGGGAGACTTAAGTGACTTGACATATGTGGAAGCTCCTGGCACAAAACTACACGTTTCACAAATGGTTCCTTTCTTCCTTCCTTAGGCATGTGTTCTGTTTTGGCAAAATCTAAACCTCATATCAGCATTCAAAACTCTTATCTACTTAAAGATCATAACAAATGGCCGGCCCGGTGGCGCACTGGATAGTGCGCCGCTTGGGAAGCGCGGCGGCGCTCCCGTCCGAGGGTTCGGATCCCAC
>NW_007727539.1:125650-155113 GCF_000696425.1 Galeopterus variegatus
CCACATACAGACCGGCTCCCACTCACTGGCTGAGCGAGGCGCGGGAGCAACACCGAGGCTTGCGATCCCGTTGCCGGTCCCCGGCCCGGTACGGGGGCAACACTGAGGGTTGCGATCCGTTGCCGGACACGGAAAAAAGACAAAAAGACAAAAAAAAAAAAAAAAAAAGATCATAACAAATAAGTTAGCATGAGTTTACCATCTTAGCTCAAACTCTGGCTCCGGCAACTCTACCCCTGCACATAGCTCTGCGCTACCTACTTCATCTGTTCAGGTACACTCAAGGGTAGAATGGCCACCAGCCCATTCATTCACAGATGTGCTGATGTGAGCTCCACCGACCCCATCCTCCCACACCCATACTCATCTCTGTGCTGTATCCCACCCACTCTCTCACGCTTAGCATAAGCCCTGGATCATTCAGTATTCCTCTGTATCCCCAACTTTGCTTCACCTTCCTCTCTGGATTCCTGGACATCAGCTCAGCCTGGCAACCTCAACTCATTTTGTGGCTCTTACTCTGGCAAAAACTGAAACCCCAGCCTCTGACCACAGCTTTGCTTTCTGGATTCATAGCACCCCTGTATGTCACTGGTCTGAGTTTAGACTCTGAATAACTATTACCCAGTTGTGAGTTTTTGCCAACAGGTTGTATCCTTGGCTTCACTGGTTCTGTCTGCCCGAGGTGCTAACACTCAATGCCCACTAAGAAGAAAACAAGGTCCACAGCCATGCCCATGCCCACCTCAGCAGAAAGTCTCTAAAATGTGAACCACTCCAATGACCACTCTCAACCTTGTGGCATCCCCCGCCTTCTTCCATATCTTTTCAAAGAATCATGTCTCTCTCCTTTTTTCCTTCAAAAATCATTTAAGCAGAACTTTAAATCAACTCATTGAATGGTTTACCAACATTCAATGTAGGGAATGGGCAGAGGGAGCAGGGAAGGTTGAGGAAGTTAGGAGGGTTAAGGTGGATCCAATAATGGGAGCTGGTGTCAGAGATGCAAGGGGTCGAGGAAGTGAGTTAGGGAGATTAGGGCTGTTGAGCATGGCAAGAGGCATGAATGGCGGCGGTAGAGAGGCATAGAACTGAGTATAGGAAAATGAATTCGAGAAGATGGAAATGCGGAGCTGGGGATCAGAATGGAGTAGAACTTAAGACTGATGGCTTTGGGGGCAGAATGAGCTTCAAACTGGAGTGAGGGACACAGGTAGATTGCGGGGAATAAGGAAATAAGGGAGAGAGAACTTCTAAATGAACGACCTCGGGAAACCCCCATACCCTCTCTGGACCTAGGTGTCCGAGTCTGAACTCTTGCGGTTCTGGGAATAAGGGCCCGCTGGAGCAGCCTGGGCGTGTCGTGGGTGCTGAGGCGCGAGGCCTGGGCCGGGATGCGGTGAAGCATCCGCGAGACTCGCCCCGCCTGGAGCTGGGCGTGGGCAGCGCGGGCCGGTTTGCGCCGCGCTGAGGGGCCCTGGGTGCTGCCGCCCGGGTTAGGAGGGCGGGTGGTGTGGGCACCTGAGGGCGGGGCCTGGGCGCGGCGAGTGCCGAGGGCGCCCGCGCCTTACCAGAGATGGGAAGCGATGTTCTGGGTACCGAGCGCGGGACGCGGCCGGACACCCGGCCGCTCAGCATCACCAGCAGCAGCAGCGGAAAGGGCGAGGCGGGAGACGGCCCGGGACCCGGGCGGGGCCGCGCGACAGAGGCCGGCATCCCTGGCTCCGCCCGGCAGCCGGGTGGGGCGCGCCCTGCCGCCTGAGCTGTGGGCCGCGGTGCCGCTGACCTCAGCCCCATTCCGGTACGCTTAGCCCGGCTCGGCCTGAGGCAGCTGGACAAACACAACCCCGCTCCACCCACTTAAGAAGGGACCAATGATAAAGCCTCTTTCTTCCTGTAGCCAATCGGGATTGAGTAGAGGCGAGGGGAGAAGCCGCCCAATCCAGACGAAGGCGGAGCCAGTCCCCGTGTAGGTGGGAGTTCTATCTCGGAAGTGGGCTGGAGGTGCCACTCAAGTACCTTTAGTGGCGGGTTTGCTCTGGCCATTCTCCAAAACTCAAATGTCCATATCAGTACTAATAGGGAAAATATGTGGGTAAATGGGTATACGCACCAAGTTTCTTAAAATTATTACTTTTTGCAAGCATTTAATGAAAGCTCCCTCTGTGCCAGGCACAACGCAAAACAAAACAAAGATACAGTGATACAAAAAATACTAAAAATCATTGTCTCCCTTAGAGAGCTCACAGTATAATGGGGCTCCCAATGTAAACAAATAACTGCAAATAGATCACTGCAATAGAAAGCGATGCATATTTGCTATAATAACGTGCAATAAGTGCACGGAATGGGTAGGTTTTGCCTGAGAAAATCAGGAAGTTTTCACAGAATAGGTGACATTTGAACTGAATCTTCAAGGATGAGTAGGACTTTGAGGGTGAGGGACAAAAACTGCCTGTGGATATGTCCACTTGGATATCCTACAAACAAGGCAAACACAGGAAGTGAACATAACCCACTATCTTCCTCCTCCAACTCCGGCTTCTTTTTAAATAATTAGTCCTCTAATTTGTAGCCCTGCAGGTAATCCTTGCTTTCTCCTCTTTCGTCCCCCATTGTATTAGTTATCTCGGTTGCAAAACAAATGCAACAAATTTATCTAAGAATTTAGTGGCTTAAAACAACAATAAACATTTGTTATCTCTCACAATTTCTGTGTCAGAAACCGAGTAATTGCTTAGCTGCAATCATCTCAAGGCTTGACTAGGACTGGAGGATCGGCTTCCAAGATGGCTTACTTCCATGCCCTGGCAAATTGGTGCTGGCTGTTGGCAGTAAGTCTCAGATGTTCTCTACACGGACTTCTCCAAGAGGCTCCTTGAATGTCTCACAACACAGGGTGGCTTCCTCAGTGCAAGTGATCCAAAAGAGCAAGGCAAAAGCCACACTGTCTTTCATGACCTAGACACAGAAGCAACATACAATCACTTCTGCCATATTCTATTGGTCACACAGGCCGATCCTGATGCCCTGTGGGAGGGGACTACACGAAGTAGAATACAAGGATTTCAGTGGGCCAACTTGGAACCTGGCTACAACATCCCTATATAAGCAGTCACCATGTTCTGCTAATTCTGACTCATCGATAATTTAAATCCACTGTTTTCCCCCCATTATCACATAGTTCAGGACTTTATCATTGTTCACCCCAACTGTGCAACAGTTTGTTCATTAAACAGTTTGTTTCATTAAAACAAAACAAAACAAACAAAAAACCCTGCCTCCGGACTGCCATCTCCCCGCTTCCAGGCTACCATCAGGATAATCTTTCTAAAGTGCAAGTTTTAGTTTTATTCAATAGTTATTTTGCTAAGTATTAGAGTTAATAAGATGATTAAGACATGGTCCCTGAATTCAAATTACTTAGTCTAGAAAATAAATTGCACACTTGAGATCAGTACCTCAAATCTTCTCTCTGAAATCTTCTAACACCAACCTTGACATGATGGGACCCTCCCCTGAGTGTCTTCCTCTGACACCGATATATGTCTCCTCTTAGCTGCTCCTCAGCAATCTAGTATAGGCCTTAATTCCTTCTGTGAATATGGTTTAGGTATTTATTTTTTTATCTTTTTGATTTTCTTTCAAAAATCTTTTTTAAAAATGTTGACAACACATAATAAAAGGATCATTTTACACTGCTATCTAATTACACTTAAGTACAAACACTTAAAGTATATTAGTGAAATAAACTTTTCACAAAGTTACACTTACACTATATTTACCTCTATTTTAGAAGCTAAACCCTGATGTTTTCTACTGTATTGCATTTTCTTCTATTCCACTTATCAAAACACTGTTTGCAGCCCACTAAATTGATTTTAATACCCATTAATGGAGTTAAGATCCCCACTCTGAAAAGAATCACTGTTCTAGACAGTCTCATTTATACTAATTAAATTAATATTGATTTCCTAAATCTACATTTCCAGGCCATATTTCTCTCTTTAGTTTCTGACACATACATGCAACTGCCTATTCTACATTTCCCACCTGATGTAACCACGGGCACCTTAATTTCAACATGTTCAAAACTGAACTGTTATCCTCACCCTTACACCAGCCTGCATAACTGGGTGGATGGTAGAACAATGTTCCCTGTCTCTGTATATAGCACCACAATCTTTACAGCTGTCCAAGCCAGAGGCTTTGCATTTATTCACTATGTTCTAGTCCCTGTCATTCTGTATTCTTCCTAATCAATACAATTAATCACCAAGATCTGTTCACTTTAACTCCTAAATACCTCCATTCACATCACTGCATTCTCCTCCCCCACCCCCAACACCCTAATTCAAGCCACTGTTTTCTCTTGCCTGGGCTACTTCCTACTCCAGTCTTTCCCTCTTGCTCAGCCACCACCACCCCAACTTCAGCCCCCAATCCATTCCCCTTAGGGCAGGTAGAATGTTCTCTCCAGGAGGACTTCCTGTCAAGATGGTGGAATAGATGGTCCCCAGCATCACTCTCTCCCACAAATCAACCAATTTACAACTATAAAAAAGCAATGACAGCCAAGCTGGGAACACTAGAGCTCAAGAGAAAAGGAGAAGAGAACTACGGGGTGCATGAAGCTGGGAGAAGCCATGATGAGAGCAAGAAAAAACTGCTCTGACCTTTTCAAGCCCCAGCCGCGTCCAGGCTGGAGCTGCTGGGCACATGGAGCAGGAACCAGCAAAAGCCATAGCTGTGCCCTTTGGATGAAGTTGTTTGAAGGTGGCAGAGGAGAAGAGGGCCATGGTGGCCCCCAGGGCATCAAGACCACTAATAGGGTTCCTGTGGACCCATATAAGAGTAAGGAGCCACAATAACTGAAAAAAAGAAGCCACTCAGAGGCAAGTGAGTCATTGCAAGGGACCAGCACATGGCCAGGGGCCTCAGCAATGCCCCCTGACACCCACAACCAATCCCGAGGGTGGGGGACGAGGGCCTCGGCCATGCCACACACTGACACCCACAGCCAGCCTAGCAGCAACCACCTAGCTGCCACAGGAAGCACCCCAGCTCTCCCAGCTGGGGTGGTGGGGAGCCTTGGGCCTTGGCCACACCCTGCCCACACTGGCAGCCAGCCCAGCGGGAACCACCAGAACCGCCGCAGGAAGCATCCTGGGCTCTCCTGAGCCTGGGTGGTGGGGGTCCTAGGGCCTCAGCCACGCCCCCCCGACACCAGCTGCCAGCCCAGCAGCGACCACCCAACCACAGTAAGAAGGGCCCCAGATTCCCGAGCTGGGATGGTGGGGGGGCGAGGGTTTTTTGCCACACACCCCTGATATCTGCAACCAGCCCAGCAATGATCAGGCCACCACTGGAAGCCCCCCAGTCTCCCCTGTGGGAATGAGGGAGGTGCTGCAAGCCTCAGTCACACCCCTCCTCCTTCCTCCTTCTTCCATCCCATTTTCTTTTCCTTTCTCCTCTCCCCCACAACTGTTCTGCAACAAAATCCTAGAATGTAAAAAACAATATTAATAAAATTACATTTTTTAAAAAAAGAGAATGATCTCTCCAGTACTCCTAGGCTAACTCCTATTTACTTTTGTTGATTCAGCTTAGAATGATAATCTCTTTCTCCAGGAAGCACATCCAGTTCTCCAAATATATGCTTTTCCTATGTGCTCCCATAACTTCGTGTTTTCTCTACTGTACCACATGTCATACTACATTGTCAGTGCCTAAGTACTTGTCTGTCTCTCATAGACTAAGCCTCAGGAAGACAGAGATGATTGTATTCTCAGAGTCTAGCACAGTGCTTGGCATATAGCAGGAAGTCAGTAAATATCTGGTAAATGTTTAATACCTGTATTTGTGCTTATTACATTGTTCAAATAGTCAGGTGTTAGTCTCCTCCAAGAAGCAGACACCAAGACAAGATTAAACGTACAAAGATGTTATTAGAGGAAAAACCTGTTAGAGAAAACAGCGAAGGGGCCAAGAAAGGCTGGAAGAGCAGTCAGATTGTGATGCAAGCCTGACCCCAAGAGAAAAAGAAAGAGAAGGAAGCATCCTAGACCATGAAGGTTCTGCAAGGCTGTTGGGCAATTATCAAGCCAAAGTTGCCCATTAGACAAGTTCTGTATCTCTCAGGAACAGGTCTGTTTTGGAATCTTCACCATACTCAGTCATTGACTGGGGGCATCCTGTGGGAACAGTGACTTCCATGCAAACATGGCAGTGTATTTCTAAGGCAGCAGCTGGTGCCCTTGGTCAATTATGCTCCTTGTAGTTGAAAGTCTGCAAGGTGCTGTCTCAGGGCCATTACAGTTTGTCACCCTCAGAGAATAATTCTTAAGACAATGATGTGATAGTCCCCCATGGCTGGCACAGTCCTTTCCATATTTTTCAATAAATGCTACTCCATATGAACGGAACAACTTATAGAGGGTACTGAAAGAAATCCATTCTAGCCGGGAGTGGTGGGTGGTATGCTTTGGAGTAAGGCTAGTTTGGCCTTGAGCCTGGTAAGAAAGGTAGGGTTAATTACAATAGATCTTACAAACAAACAAACAAACAAAAACCCATAGTTTTTAGGCCAAGGAATGTTATGATCAAAATATTTTTACAAGGATAATTCTAGCATCAATGACAAGGATAATCTAGAGACTAGAGACAGGAAGACTAATTTGTCTATATGGGAAAGAAGAGCTGTTGAGAAGCTATCCCTTAATATGAAACACAGGAACTCTGTTGGACATCAGATTACAGTGTTTAAGAAAGGACTCTTGGTTTAAATATCTCTGTTTTTACCCTGAGGAATAGTTGAGAGGAGAGAAATGGTTTAGTGGGACTAGAACATAGGCAGGTGACTTTTCTCCTGTTCAAACATCTAACCTATCCTGAACCACTGCTTCACCCCACCCCCAACCTGCCTGTAATCTCAGGTAATGAACTGAGAAGAAAATAATAATAAAGCAGAAAAGAGAAGAAACTGTTTGTCTATTTCTGGTTTGGTACTAGCATTATCCTTTCCTCTCCTGTGGGCTAATTCAGAGAAGAATTTCTGTTCAACCAGACAGAGTTGAAGACCCAGACCAACCAGCTGCTAAGAACCAGGACGCTTCTACCCTATCTGGGATTTGTCAAAGGGTCTACAGAAATCAAACTCAAGTAAGTGAGAATAAGTATTAGAGAGGGATAGACTCTCTTGGAATGTAGGGGTCTGAAAAGACTTAAAAGAACTTCCTGAGGATAGACTAAACTAACTTCCGTGAGTGCCGTGTATCCACTGTACCCCAGTCCTAGCACGGTGCCTGGCACATAGTGTGTCCACCTCAGTGTTTACTGACTGCAATAGTGACTAACTGAATGAGCGGATGAACGATGTAGAAGGGAAAGGTTAAAGCCAAGAACACGCGGCCGCCGCCCCTCCCCCTCCCCCCAAAAGGCGCCAAGAACACGGTGGGGTTGCTACTGGAATGTTTCATAGCTAAGGAGGAAATGTCAGGTTTAGTACAATATTTCCATCAGAGATCCAAAATTCTACCTTAGGGCCAAAGAAAGACTGTTCCTGGGGTGCCTGGGGACTTGGAGACCGCGCCCTGAGGTGCAGGCTGAAGCGAACCCGCGGCGGCCCTCGGACCTGCAGCGTCCGCAGTGAGCGTTCCGCCCAGCCGCTGCCGCCTGAGGGGGCGCCTCCGGCCGCGCGGTGCCCGCCGGGATCCAGGAAGGCAGGTAATGAGGTCTCTGCCTTCCCCGACACAGGGGGTCATCCGCGCTTCTCTACGCCTCGGGGCCGGAGAAGGCGCTGAAGGCCTCGAGGAGGGAGGAAGCTCGAGCGCGGGCAGCGCCTCGAAGGCCGGGCTCGGGCCTGCTCTCAGGCAGGTGCCGGAGCGGGACTGGCGCCCTCAGGCTCAAGGCCATAGGCTCAGACGCAGCGTCTCTTCGCGGCCAAGCCGGGCCCGAGGCGCGCGGCCTGAGCTACCCCCGCGGGAACCGCAGGCCGGAGGGCCCGGCCGCTGCTCCGCTGGGCACGGTAGGCGCCGCACTCGGTCCCACGAGACTTTCGGGGACCACGAGAATGTTTTAATTTCTTTTAAAGTCAGAAGAAAACGATGGACCCTTAAGGTCGAAGAAAATGTTTTAAATTTTTCTCAGGAAAAAAAAATGAAATTCTTAAGGCTCACGAAAATCTATTATTAATTTAATCGGGTTTTTTTGTTTGTTTGTTTGTTAATGGAGGAAGGGGCTCACGAAGGCAAAGGTGCTTAGGGCCCACGAAAGTTTTAATGGGGTCCTGAGGGCGGAGGACCGTTGAATCGTTTATCTCACGACAAAGTGTCCTGAGGGCTATAAAAGCATAAGGTCGGCGCTGTAATGAGGGCCTGAAAAGGGGCCTTAACCTATTAAGCTGAGACCTAAAGGATGAGTAGGGTTAATGGGGGGAGGGGGGTACTCCGAAAAGAACGTCCTGAGAGGGAGCCACAAAGGGAGGCCTGAAGGACGCCCGGAGGTGGGCAGGAGATGGCCTGGCATGAGCGTGGAGGGTTGGGCGGGAGACACAGGCAGAACATTGGGGCCAGGGTAAGGAGTTTGGGTTTTGTTCCACGTGTAACTGTAAGTCGTTGAAAGGTTTTTAATCCGGGAGTAATGATGGTTTGGGGTAGTTCAGGGCCCAGTACCAGGATTAACCAGTTTGCAGGGGCAAACCATTGAGTGGGCGTTCTTGTTTTGTTCCACGTGTAACTGTAAGTCGTTGAAAGGTTTTTAATCCGGGAGTAATGATGGTTTGGGGTGGTTCAGGGCCCAGTACCAGGATTAACCAGTTTGCAGGGGCAAACCATTGAGTGGGCGTTCTTGGGGAAAGTGGAGAATAGAGGGTCAAAAATATAGTCAGATCCTGTTTAGTAATATGCTGCACACATCAGATGTATTAAGCGATATGTTGGAGGATATAGAGAAGAAAGCTGCCTCTTACCTCATTTAAAGTACAGTCTTCCAATTGCACATTAGTGTGGATCTAAAAATAACTGCAAGCTGTACTGAGATCCCTGAGGATAAGTAACTCTGAGGGGAAAAAAAGAAAAATGACTGTAAGCTGAAACCTGTTCAGAGAACTTAATCAATGGGAAAAATTACAATTGTTTCCTGATCTCTGAAAATTGCTGTCAAAACCTTAAAAGCTCTCTTACTGTCTGTTACAAGTGTATAGGGAAATGTAAATCAGTAAAACTAGTATTTTACACACTAATTTAAAACATTAGAAACATTAAGAACTAAAGTGTTTTGTTTGCAAAAAACTTATCGAGAGTAGATTGAACAGTGCTTGTGTTTGCTTTCTTCTTTGTTATGGTGTACTTAAGACAGCACAAGCATCTTTTCTATGCCTTAGCAAATCATTACACTTCTTTCTAAGTTTGGATATTTACAACATTTTATCCTTTGTGCTTTCAATTTTGTGAAATATCTCTGAGTTCCTTTAATAATGAAGTTTTTGCCAGAGATACTTTCTCTGAGACATCTTCATCTTTTTGGTCACAACCACTTTCTCCATTTGTGTTGATAAGTTCAACTTCACTAAGGTGCCCTGGCTGCCTATCATATGGTAGCAATGACAACATTTTCACAGTCAGCTGTTTCTTCTTTAACTCCATTTATGTTCAATTCTAATTGTACCTTCAGCTTTATCACTTTTTGTTTCTTTGCTTTACTTTCATTTTTGTTGGCCAATTACCTCTTTCAATAATTGATTTTTGTAAAATGTAATGAGGGCTTATCACTAGGAGACAAGGAGGTGATACAACTACACACTTTGCTGTCTGTGCTTAAACTGAATAATAGATCTGCACTGACCAGTCACCAATAGACTTTGACAAAAGTGACATAATTGATCAGTGATCATGATGCACATCTGTTATTTACATAGCAATTTGTGGTCTGAAGAGTTAGAAGCAATTTATACTTTATGTAACTATTCATAGTTAATATTTCATGGTAACTGAAATTTGAACTGTGTTGATAAAGGACTGGTGTTAATTAACTAAACTGTAGTAACTAAAATCCGTATATATCAGAACTATGCAAAGTCAGGACTGCCTATACTCAAAAATGACAATGTTTCTAAATGTGAGGGAAGTTGAGAAGGGGGAGTTAAACAAAGCCTATTTGTGAGACTCTGTCAGTGTCAGATTCAGCATTTCATGTAGAAATTGGCTCCAAGCAATTTAAAAGTACAGTTAAAAGATATTTATGGTTTCTTGGTAAATACATTAGTCATTTATTTGGATTTCTAGTTTAAGATTACCTTCAACAGATTAGCATATTTATTCATTTATTTTTTCGACTGTATCCAGCACATAATTGGAACTCAATGAAAAATTGTTGAATGAACAAATGCTGACTTCTTCCATCCAAAAAGGGAAGTTTGAAGGGAATAACTTCACAGATTCATTTTGAGAAACGCATCTAACTAAGCATTCTTAGATCATTTTTAAAGTTTTCTAAATTCCAAAGTGTTTCTGAAAATTACCATGATTATCTTTCTCTTGGTCACAGGGGAAATCAAAGAAGCTTTAATTTTTCCTGCATTCTTTAGCCAAAAAGCAAGTATATAGAATCATTTTAGTTCTCAGAGGAGGGAACATATTTTTTATATATTTTTAATCTATCTTTTTACCATGTTTCTTTTATGTTTTCTTTTATGGTTATCCTAATATTCTTTCTGAAATATTTTTATTGGTAAATATAAAATATGTATAGAAAATGTCATAAAACACAAACATACAAATTTAATAATTATAAAGTAAGCACCCATGCAACCACAATAAAGGTCAAGAAATAAAACATTACCAACACCCCAGAACCCCCAGTGTTGTCCCTACTATTCATAATGCCCTCCTTCCTTCCTAGAAAAAATCAGTACCCTATTTTTTCGATAATCATTTCCTTGCTTTTTTCATAGTTTTACCACTATGTATGCGTTGGTTTTGGTTTTGGTTTTGGTTTTGGTTTTGGTTTTGGTTTTTGGTTTTTGTTCTTTTCTTTTTTTTCTTGCTTTTTTGTATATAGGCATTCTTAAACAAAAATTGTTCTTTTTGCTTATTTTTAAAATCTATGTAGATAGAATCATGCTATATGTATATGTATTCTTTGTGTCTTGCTTCTTTTATTCAATATTATATTTCTGTGAGTCATCCATGTATGTATGTAACAGTATGTAACTGTAATCATTCATTTTCATCACTATATGTGTGAATATACCACAATCTATCCATTCTAATGCATATTAACATTTGTGTTGTTTGCAATTTGGAGTAATTGTGAACAAGATTGTTATTAATAGTCTTTTTGCTGCTATAATCTGACTTTGTTTATATATCCTGGTACATATCATTATTCACAGATTATATGGTTGTGAACAAAAAAAAATCCAAAAAGAACTACAGATAAATTGTTATAATTAGTAAGAGAGTGCAGCAAGGTTGTTAAATACAAAATCAACATACAAAAATCAATTATATTTCTATATATCAGTAATAAACTAAAAATTAAATTTAAAAAGGTGTCATATACATTAATATTTTTTAAAATAACAGATCCCTAAGACTAGGATTTAACAAAAGATGAGGAGACCTTAGGGGGAAAATAATAAAACTGTAGATTCTTTCAGATTTTTTACATACCGTTCACAGTTATATCATCTGCAAACGAAGACAGATTTCTGTCTTCCATTGCAATGCTTTTTATTTATTTGTCTTGCCTTATTGCTGCCTTCACTACAGTGCTGAATAGAAATGATGACAGTAAGCTCCTTGTCTTATACTGAAAGCTTTCAACATATCGCCGTTGTGAATGATGTTTGCTCTAGCTTTTTAACAACATCTTTTATCAGATTATTCCTTTCATCTATTTCTAGTTACTGAGAGTGTTTATCATGCACAAACGGTGGGTTCTAACAAAGGCTATTTCTGCATCTACTGAGATGATCATATTTTTTCATTTAATCATTTAATGTGATGAATTACGGTGATTGATATTCTAATGTTATATCAACCTTATGTTCTTGAAATAAACTCAGCTCGGTCATGAGATGTTATTCCTTTTATATATTGCAGATTTAAATTTCCTTATATTTTATTCAGGATTTTTACATCTAAATTTATGGGTGAGCTTATCGTATAATTTTTTCCTGTAATACCCTTATCTGTTTTAGTATCAAAGGTTATTCTAATCTCATAAAATTAATGGGGGAGTGTTTTCTTTGATTCTCTGAAAGAATTTGTTTAAGACTGAAATTCCTGGTCTTTGAGAGTTTGATGGAGCTCATCAGTGGAATCATCTGGCCTCTAGCTTACTTTGTGGGAAGATACCTGCGTGTGTGCGTGCGTGCGTGCGTGTGTGTGTGTGTGTGTTCCTGAAGAGTTTATTTGGCCAGACTCAGGGTGAGAGGGATCTGCACCTAGAAAAAGGTGTTGGGCCTCTAGGTGGTGAAGCGTGGCTTGTGCTGGCAATGCAGGACCCGGTGGGGCAGCAGGAACTTGATCTTGGCGTTGTGGAACTGCCTGACCGCGGCTGCAGTCTTCTCCACCTTCATGATCTGGATGGAATGGGCCAGGACGCGGTGTCGTGTCCCCATGCCCATGTCTTAGTAGCACTGGGTGACAGTGCCCTCAGTGGTCGGGTCCCAGTATTCCTGGTACATGTTGTGGGTGCCGCTGCAGGAGTGGTAGCACAGCCAAATGCCAAAGTTCTTTAGCCAAAGGGGGGATTTCTTGAACACATGTCCATAGTAGACAATTTCCCCCGAAGACTTCTTCATCTTCTTTAGCTGAAATACAAAGTACCAGAAGCGGGACTTGGCACGGACATGATTAGGGGCAAAGAAGGGAACGTGAGGCACTTGGGGGTGGGTAGGCAGCACCCCACTACCTGGTACTCTCACAGTGTGCCCGAGGCCTTCATGGTGCTCCCTTGGTGCTGGCTGCTGCCCACCAAAAGGCTGTGGGAAGATATTTGGTTAACCAATTAACTTTCTTTAATTTTTATAGACGATTTAGGTTTCTAAAACTTTTTAAATTAGTACTGGTTAGATACATTTTCTAGGAATTTGTCCATTTTATCAAATTTATTGGCATAGTGCTGTTCATTTATATCCTCTTATAACCCTTTTCATGTTTGAGCATTTGTAATGATGTCCCCTTCTCATTCTTGATATTGGTTCTTTGTTTTCATTTGTTCCTGTTTCCTAGTCTGAGCCATGGGGATAAGCATAAGCAACCAATAAAGACAGAAGGCAAGGGTGTTGGAGGCAGAGAAAACAGTATGAGCAAATGCACTGTAGTGTATGGTATATTTGGTATCATTTCAATGAACCTTGAGGTGAAGATCAGCTTCCAGTGAGGATGACAATCAAGTCATGAAGGGTGTTGAAGAGAGTTTAAATTTTACCCTATAGGAGATGGGACAACCAAAGAATTTTAACCAAGGGGGAAAAATATGGTCATATTTTCATTTCTGAGGATTACGATGTACCAAACAAACACTATGCTAGGCACTGGTGAATAAGGTCAACAGAACAGGTTCACCCCACCCTTGGTAAGTTCACAATATTGTGGGAGAGGCAGTCATAGAAATAGATTACAATACAGTACAGTAAATGCTAATAAAGAAACAGTTTTTGAGGGCAGATAGCTTGCTTTGAGACTAAAGTGTGATTGTGTAACTTTTTGACTAGTTCCACTCATCATCTCTTACATTACAGGCAAACATCTAGATCCCTTGGGAGTTGTTAACATGGGATAGCCTAGGCAAGCTTGATTTAATACCAAATCTGACTCTTTTCTGGACTGAGTCAACTTGACCTGTGTTCTCCGTTTCAACAGAGCACATAATTCAGTTTTATAAAATCCAACAGTTTCTCTTTCCTTCCCTATAGGTGTAGAGAATATCCAGGTAGTGACTGCAGTTCCACCTCTGGTTTGGCAGCCATGCATCATGGGCGAACTACTGGTAAAGGGCCCTCCACTCTCACGCAGATTTACCAGCAACCTCCGCAGCTTCTCATTGTGCATATTGCTCTGCCCTCCTGGGCTGACATCTGCTCCAACCTCTGTGATGCTCTGCAGAACTTTTTCTCTCTAGCCTGCAGCTTGATGGGCCCCAGCCGTATGTCCCTATTCAGCTTATACATGGTACAAAATCAGCACGAGTGCATCCTCCCTTTTGTGGTGAGTAGATCTGTATTTATTTATTTTATCCTGAGAGCAGATATGAGGTTTCTGAATTAGAGATCACAGTTATTATTACTTACAGCAGTAACTACACTGGTTCCCAACACCCAGTAGCTGGGTGACACCATGAAAGCCAGATGTCATCCTGCATATATGAGGGTTTGTACTGCAGAAGAGAACCCCAAAATTATTAATCTGGGAGTTTAAATATGCTATACCTGTTCCCCTCCACTCCTGAGAAAGGGAGAGAAACCTTGGCATTTAAAATTCTTTGAAATGTAAACAACTGACTTCTTTCATTCCCTTTGAAATGTAAACACATGAGAAAGTAAGTCGCTAAATCTCTTCAGAGATCTCTGGCTATTCAATCACCCTTCAACTTCCAAGAGTTGTCCTTTAACCCAAGTACCAGTTTTCTCTGCTCAGAAAGCCTTAACTGCAAAAACGTGAAAATATTTTCTCTACATTCCCCATAGGACCCAGGTGAAACTCCCCCTAGGGTTTTAGAAGGCAGTGGCTGGGCCAGGGATAATGTTTTTACAAAGCTCCCATACACAAAGACAACTATCTGTCCTCCTGCTCAAAATTCAAGTCTTCCCTCTCTCCCTTACATAACTTTCAGAATCACAGAGATGAGAAAGACGTCTAGGGATTCTATGCATCTCCTTCCTTGAGGCAATCTTGCTGCTAACATATCTTATTAAATTGATATAAATCCTGTTATTTAAGATTTCCACAGGAGAAAATTTCATAAATCCATTCCTGAATTATTAATGTGCTGTCTGACTGGATTCTACTCTTTTTTAATTAATGTCTTAGTTTTCCTCATTGAAAGTGGAAAGATAACATCTCTGTTGATACCATAAAGAATGAAAATAATATACATTGTTTTGCGCTTCTTGGGTTAGAATATTATAAGAATATAACATACCCTGGTTGTTTTGACAGCACCTTAGACTCACAGCAGGTAGATACTTACTTCTTGAAAAGAGTCATATAAGGAAAGTTTTGAGTATAAATGCTCCAAATACTAAGTGTGGTGATTCTGTCTATGCATTGTTACTTGGGCTGAGTTAGGGATGAGAAATGGGTCAAATTAAGGAATTCAACTGATCCCTTCTACAGCTTCAGTAGAACTTGCTTCCTCTATTCATTGTCTATTGCTGTATAACAAATTATCCTAAAACACAGTGGCTTAAAACAGTAAACATTTGTTATCCCATAGTTACTTGAGTCAGGAATTCATAAGCAGCTTAGGTAAGTGGTTCAGGCTCGGGTCCCTCATAAGGTTGTAGTCAAGATGTCAACCAGGGTTGTGATCATCTGAAAACTTGACCGAGAATGGAGGATTCAGTTCCAAGATGGCATATTCACATGGCTATTGACAGGAGTTCTTATTTCCTCACCACTTGGATCTCTCCACAGTGATGCTTGAATGTCCTCATTCTGTGGCTGGCTTCTCCCAGAGCAACTGATCCAAAAGAGAGAGAGAGCAAAGAGGAAGCCAAAATACATTTTATGTTCTAGTCTCAAAAGTAGCACACTGTCACTTCCTCCACATTCTATTCATTGGAAGCAAGTCACTGCTCCACCATAGGTAGAGTAACAGGGACCTGATTTACCCTCTTTCCTGAAATAACCAAAAAACTGGACAAAACATGTGAAAAACATTTTTCAAGATGCTGGACATCAGGCAGCAAAGGATAAAGATTGCTGAGAGACAGAAAGCAAATGAGGTTAAGACATGGGATTATCCCAGTTTACTGCCTTAAGAAAGTTTCCAAGCCACAGTGCAGAAAGGGAGAACCTAGGTGGGGCCCAGTGGTCTCCCTGAGCTGAGGAAATGAATCTGGAACTTGAAGGAAACCCAAGGCAGCTACAGAAGAAAGAGCTGTACATAGAGGAAAGGAGAGAGCTGCATACAAAACTCTGAATACCTTAAGAGAATCCCCCTTGAGTATTCAGCAGAGAATTGATCAGTGTGTACATGTGGTTAAAGTACCCAAGGCCAAAGAAGGAACCGCCTGAAAGGACTAGAGGCAATAGTACCTGGCACTCACAACAGGAATAGCACCTGTTCACATCAGCCAAACTGGAAATCTTCATAATTCATGGTACATTGGGCAGAGTACTCGAGAGGTCTTGCTTCAGTAGTATAGGGCATAAATAGCCCAAGACTTAGTGCTGCTCAGAACTACCTAACATAAACACAAGATCTAAAGGATCAAACTGATTCCAGGTAACTTAACTACATCCCAGAACAGAGTTCAAGAATATTTATAGAAACAAAAATATCCAGCACCCAACTAGGTAAAATTCACACTGTCTGGCATTCAGTCAAAACTTAAAAGGTATTCAAAGAAGAAGGAAATTATGACCCATCTTGAAGAAATAATCAATCAAAACTGGCCCAGAAGTGATGCAAATATTAGAATTAGCAGACAAGGACATTCAGGCGGTTGTTATAACTGTATTCTATATGTTCAAAATGTGAAGTAGAGACATAGGATATGTTTTTAAAAATCCAAATCAGACTTCTAAAGATGAGAACTGCAATTTCTGGCATGGAAAATACACTAGATGGGATTAATGTCATATTAGACATTGCAGAAGAAAAGATTAGAGTGAACTCGAAGATAAAGGAATAGAAACTATACAAAAATAAACACAACAGGAAAAGAATAATTATTTTTAAAAATCAACAGAGCATCAGTGAGTTGTGGGACAACTTCAAGCAGTCTGATATGTGTAACTGGAATCTCCAAAGGAGATAAGCAGGGAACAGAAAAAATATTTAGAGAAATAATGGCCAAAATTTTTCCAATTTTAATGAAAACCCTAAACCGCAGATTGCATAAACTCAATGAGTGCCAAGCACAAGAAACATGAAAACTACATCAAGGCACATGATATCAAAACTAGTGTTAAGGAGAAAATCTTAAAAGCAACCAGAGAAAAGAAACATTACATGCAGTGAAACAAAGAATAATGAGAAACGATTTCATATTGGAAACAATTCAAGCAAGAAGACAATGTAATAACATCTTTAAAGTAGTGAAATAAAATACTGCCAACCTAGAATTCTACACCCAACAAAAATATCTTTCAGAATCCAAGGTGGTGAGATTTCCAGTTCCAGACAAGATTAATAGATTTTTTAAAATTTATCTTACTAAGTACACCTAAAATCTCTGGATATTATATGAGTATACACATATAATACAAACATAAGAAGACTCTGAAAGGATGGAAGGAAAGGCAAACCAACTAGGGACCACAGGACCTGAGGAATGACACAGCAGTGAATTCACTAGGTTTCCTTTGCCTGATATAGCCTGGACTGGATGCTGGAGAACCCTCTGACCTGGAAACTCCAATGCAGACAAAACAACCCCCCCACCAAAACCTGCTCATTCTATCCAAAAGACCACTCTACTCCAGCCAAATATTATGGAAAAAACTGCAAGTCTACCCCCATCAGCAAAGGTTAAGTTGGAAATTAGACTTCCACCTTTGTGGTGCTATGATAAGGTACCTCTCCCTCCATGCTGGGTAGTCAGAGAAGGCCATGTAGAGAGCCAGGAATTTCATCTCTACCTGGCAGGATACCTGTGACAAGAAAAACAGAGAGAGGAAATATAAATTACCCATATCAGGAATGAAATAGGGGATACATTAAAAATCCAGTAGACATCCAAAGGATGATAAGAGAATACTACAGCTTTATATGCATGAATCTGACAACTTAAATGAAATGGACCAATTCCTTGAAAAGCACAAACTATAGCAATCATCCAATATGAAATAGGTAATATGAATGGCCCTATGAGTACTAAAGAAATGGAATTCATAATCTTAAAATTCCTGAAAATCTCTAGTTCCACATGGTTTTACTGGTGAATTCTACCAAACATTTAAAGAAGAATTAATATCAATTCTATGCAATCTCTTCCAGAAAATATAGGGAAAGGCAACATTTCTCAATTAAGGTTTTGAGGCTAGTTATTACCTTAATAGGAAAAACAGACAAAGGCAGTACAAATAAACCCCTAAAGACCAATATCCCTCATGAATTTAGATAAGATAGAACTTAAGAAAATATTAACAAATAGAATTCAGCAATTTGTATAAGGAATTATACACCATGACCAAGTGGGGTTTATTGTGGTGATGTAAAATTGGTTTAATATTTGAAAATCAATCAAAATAATCCACCATGTTAAAAGACTAAAGAAGAAAATCACATAATTATATCAACTGAGCAGAATAAGCATCTGTCAAAGTTTAATACCCATTCATGATAAAACCTACAATTAATAATATATTTAACCATAAAAGACTGAATGCTTTCTCCCTAAGATTGAGAGCATTACAAAAAATGTCTGCTCTCACTGCTCTTACTAAGCATAGTACTGGAAGTCCTAGGCAGCACAATAAGGTAATAAAAGGAAATAAAAGGCATACAGGTTGAAAGGGAAGAAATAAAACTTTCCCTATTCATTGATGACGTGATGGTTTATAAAATCCCCCAAGTTTTGTACTACCTTTTGAGGAGAGGAGTGTCCAAAAATTTCTGTACGTATTTTAAAACCACTACAGTTCCCTTTTTGGAGATATGCCAAAACCTTGAGTCAAATGATGAAAACCTGGATTCTCTGATAGAGAATCTCAATCCTCAGGTCCTTCCCACTGACAGTTTTGCCCTTAAGAAATTCTCTATACCGTTAACCACCAACTTTCTTATAACAAATGCACAAAACATTTGTTGGTTATTTTCAGACACACAATTCAGATACATTACCTTGTTTGCTAATACGTTAATGACATTAAGCACATATTATGGTGTGCTTACTGCATATGAGGCATCATACTAAATGTATTTTCATGACTCACTTTTATCCTAATACATGTATTTGTTTACTGACGTATATATTCAATGCATTTTTTAAAATCCAATTTATATTTTAGCTTATAACTTAAAAAATTATTTTAGCTCTCATTTTCCTTTTTAAAATGGGGTGCTAGTGTAAGGAGCTGTATAAGTCATTCAAGCTGACAGCAAGAAACAGATGGCATACTCAAATTGAATACTTTTCAGAGAGATATATGTATTAGTCCGTTTTGTTTGTTTGTTTGTTTGTTTTTGCTTATAACAAAATACTTCGAATTGGGTAATTTATAAAGAAAAATGAAATTTATTCCTTACAGTTTCTGAGGCTGGGAAATCCAAAGTCCATCTGGTGGTGACAGAAGTGACTCAGGGATCTCACAATGCAAGATGGTAGAAGCATAGAAAGAGAGAGAGAGAGACTCTCCACTTCTTTTAAAGCCCTCAAAACCACGTGCCTGACCACCATTTTTAATCCATTCACTACTGCACAGTCCTACAATCCAATCACCTCTTCAAGGCTCCACCTTTCAATAACCATAACAGGATTTCCCACCCTCAGAACAGTCACCATGGTGGCTAAGTTTCTAATACATAAAAATTGGGGAACACAATTCAAGCTTCAGGGAGTTTTGGGGGGACATAATTCAATCCACTACAATATAGAAAGGGAATATTTACATAGGTGTAGGCAGAGTTTAGGAAAAGTCAACAAAAGATGGTGCAATAGCCATACCACCCCTAGGACTAAAGAGGAGAGTGCTGTTTGAAGAGGGATGCCTGACAGATTCTGAGGCCTTTGTTAAAGAAAAAATTATTCAGGGCCAGCCCGTGGCTCACTTGGGAGAGTGTGGTGCTGATAACACCAAGGCCAAAGGTTTGGATCCCTATATAGGGATGGCCAGTTACCTCACTTGGAAGAGCGTGGTGCTGACAACACCAAGTCAAGGAGTAAGATCCCCTTACTGGTCATCTTTACAAAAGAAAGAAAGAAAGAAATAGAGAAAGAGAGAGAGAGAGAGAGAAAGAGAAAGAAAGAAAGGAAGGAAAGAAAAGGAAGAAAGAAGGGAAGGGAAGGAGAGAGAGAGGGGGGGAAAGAAAAGAAAAGGAAAGGAAAGAAAGAAAGAAGAAAGAAAAAATTATTCAGTGGCACTTGTTAAAGCATGGTAAGGAAGACTTTATTCAGGAATATCATGAGAAGGTATAGGGACCCTAGCAATGGGATTTTTACAGTGAGGAAGAGAGATCGGGCTTAACTCTCAATACAGCATGGGAGTTTATCGCCAAGGAGCAGGGTGTGGGAGTCAGTGTTGAAAAATTACTAAGAGGAAACATCAGGGGTAAAGGGAATTCTGGCTAAGTCAACCTCACAGGATTCTTGCTAAAAACAGGCCAGGGTGATCAGAGGATGAAGAACCTGATCAGATACTGAGGATGATCAAATATTAAAGGGGAGGGTGGGGGAACAGCTCTTGCCAAACTGACTTAGGAGGGTTCTTTACTAAACCTGAATTTTACAAGAAGTACGCAGTTGAGCCTAGGAAAAGTTTGACCAAGCAGGGTATTTGTGTGACCTCCAGTAGAGGGACACAACTATCCCATGGCAATCTTGTGGAGAGGGAGACAGAGGAATAAATACCCTGACCTCACTCTCCTCCCACATCTTGATCTCCTGCTGATGCCTCCCATTGGCCAAAGCCAACTAGAAGCAGGAGTTTAAGGGAGCTCATTGAATCAATCCCTTTAGATCAGCTTCCTAGGGCATAAAACAGGGTAGAGAAAAGTAGATAGTGATCTGGAAAGGCAAACAGAAGATATCCAGCATAAAAGCTTTATTGTCCCATGTCCCAAATGAGGGTAAAAGAATTTTGTTTTCCTCCTCAAGTGCCTATGTTGTATCCCTCTAGCACTCCTCAGTACATTTGATCCTATGTGAATCCCTTAATCCTTTAATCAATCCATTAGGAAAAACAGACAGCTTTACACTAAAAGCTACTGACTTGTCAGGAGCACAGCTAAGTTGGGAAAGAGAACTGAACTTCCAGGTGTCATAGTAGCCAACTAAAACAACAAGCCGAAAATAAAAGGGTTAAGCCTTTAATAACTTACTGCAATTGTACTTTTATAAGCAAGAGTTTAAACCAGGGAAAGTGCCTACACCCCTCTTGTCCATTTTCCCCCATGGAGTTGTGCACTGTTTGAGAGTCAAATGGATGAGCGCAGCTGTGGGGGTCATCTCACTCTTGCGGGAAATGATAACAAAAGGCTCAGGCAGTTTTATGAACCCTAGGATTCAGGAGAGGGCAAAGAGAGAAGGCTAGGAGTGGAAAAGTACTGAATACTGAGTCAGAGAAAAGTGTCTTCAAGGTTTCCTCCTCTTTTCCCCATAAGGAGGTCTTGGCAGAGGCGCTTGAAGAAGAACTAGACCGAGGCCTCAGGTAAAGAGACCTAGGAATGAAGATGCCAGGGCTAGGAGTGCAAATATTCCAAGAATATGACCAGCTAGAAGGGCCTGAGTCCTTGACTGCAACTCCGTTCAGAGACTGCAGTACACTGGCTGTGCAACAAGTACTGTGTGGGGAGGACAGCTTTCCCCAGGCAACACCTTTGTAATCACCTGTAGTCAGGCCTAAAAATCACACAGGTTTTTATCCAGGAGTCAGACTCCTCAGTGGTAACTCAGGAAAAATGACAAGCCAAATTACCTTTCTACTTAACAATCCTAGTTAAAAGCTCAAGAAAATCGCTGGAACAATGCTGTTACCTTATGTACAGAATGGTCCAATCTTTGCTTAAGGAAAAACATGACCTTAAATCCATTTGATACTTACCAATATAAACATCTGACATTTTCTATCTGTAGAGGCAGCTCAAAATATAGAGATTTTCTATAGCACATGGGAAATTTTACCCAGGATGAACACCTCAACATATCATCTCATATTTAATTTTTGAGTATAATCAAATAATTCTGAACATTTTATAAGGAGTCATGGCAGAAGATTCATAATTAACATATTAGAATTCTTTTTATATCCATTTTGCCTTTAATATAAATAATTCCAACCAAAATTATTCATTTCCCTTTGAAGCAGGGTTTAAGAAGAATGACCTTACTGTGAAGATCTTCCCAATTCTTTTACCTTTTCATGATAATAAATTATTTAAATTATATATTATCTACAATAAGACATCAGGACTCAGAATGTTCTAAGTTAGCTATAACATTTATTTCCTCATCCTCAATATCTGACATTCAAATGGAGTTACTTCAAGGTGATGAATAACAGAGATATAATAAATTAAACAGCATAAAGGTAAATTCCAAGAAAGATAATAAAATCAACTATAACTGAGTGTCTCAGGAGAAGTACGGTAAGAGTAAGGAAAGGAAATACACTACTTTTATCATTTTCATAGTGCTAAATTAATAGATACTGCTAAAGAAATAACCTAAGGGAATTATATAAGCATAGAGCTATACAGATAAACACTAAAACAGAAATACAAACCTTCTTAATTATGACAAGAAAAACATACAGAAAAAAGGAAAAGAAGATACACAGTATAGTGATTTTCTTTTAAACTATAAAAAGAGAGGCTATCATCAAATAATACAACTAAAAACAAACATCTGTCATATCAATAAATATAAGTGTGCTAACTTGACCTATTAAAATGCTTTTTAAAACTTGCAGATTTGATCACAAAGTAAAACTTGCATTCAAAGGACACAGGTATGATAGAGTGATTCAGAAAGGTTGAAAATAAAAGGGTAGGCAAAGATATACTAGGCAAATGCGAACAAACAAAAAAAACAGAGGATCATGATCAATCTCAAACAAAGTTGAATTTGGGGCAAAAAGCATTAAATAAATCTAAGAATGGCACTTTAATGCTAGGGCATAAAACAGGAAAGTACAGAGTGATCAAGAAGGCATATGGAAAATATTCAGCACAGGGGGCTTGTTGGAGGGGGAGTCCATTGAAAATACAATATATCAGTTCTGAATACCTATACACCAAATAACATTGCATCAATATTTTAAGAGAAATGTGGTTTATATTTATGTATATATGTACACATACGTATGACATTTCCACCCTCCCAAAGTGCTTTTGGATAGTCACAAAAGTCAATCATATATTAAACTATGAATAAACCCAAAAACTGTAATGATGTTCAAAAAATATAAATAGTTCAGTCAACATTCTCTGAACACACTACAATAAAACTAGAAATAAATGACAAAATCAGAGAACAAAACATCTCTACCACTTGGAAATTTTTTAACTCTAAATTTTAGGTCAAAGAGGAAATCCAAGCAAAAATTGCAGAGAATCTAGAGAATAAATAATAGTGAATACACTACATATCAGATCTATGGAATACAGAAAACACAATGCTAAGAGAAAAATGTATATCTTTACACAATATTAATTGAAATAACTTAAATTATATTAATAAACAAGATAGGCAAAATAAATGACACAACTCAAGAAGATAAAGAACAGAAAAAGTTTAAGGAAAGCTGAAGGAAGGAAATAATAAAGATAAAAACAAAAATTAATGAATATGAAAATAGAAAATAGTAGAATAAATAAATAAACCCAAAGGCTGGTTCTTTGGGGAAAAAATAGGAAATAAACCAGTAGTTAACATAGTTTTAGGAAAAGGGATAGAGAAGAAGGCACATAGACAAAATAAGATATAATAAGGGGAAAGTAGCCACAGATACTCTTGGGTGAAATGCATAATTAATTCTCCATGAAAATATAATTACCAAAAGAGATAGACTATCTAAACTGGCCATTCCCCATAAAAGGAATAGAGAAAGTCGCCAAGAGTTACCCTCCCCAAAAATAAAGCGCTGGGCCAAATGGTTTTACAGAGGAATAATAACAAATGTTTTATGACTAGAAGGTTACTATGTTTTTAAAATGTTCCATAACACATAAAGAAAAATACTTGCAAATTCTTTTTATGAAAATAACACAGTACTGATACTAAAACCCAACAAATACTGTACAAAAAGAAAAACTACTGACCAATCTCACTTATGAGTCTGACTTATGAATATCTATCCAAAAATCCCAAATAAAATATTGGCAAAAGAATCCAGCATCATATTAAAAGAATAATATACGAAGAATTCAAATATGGTTCAATATTAGGAAATCTATTAATTTACTATGTTAACATATCTGAAAAGAAAAAAAAATCTTATGATCATGTTCATCTCTGTACTGAAAAATACTGAAAAAGCATTTGATAAAATTCAATATCTAATCTTGTTTTTCAAAAACCCTAATAAAATAGGAACAGAAAGCTATTACTTTAGTGCAAATATGTCTATGTCAATTTAAGAGTCAGTATTGGACTTAATGGAAGAACATTAAAAATATTCCTGTTCAATACAACGTTTACTATCATTACTATTACTTAACAGTATCCTGGAGATTTTTCACTGATGCAGTTACATAAGAAGAAGCAATTATATTATAAAATGAGAAAGGAGGAGATGAAATTATTGTTAATTGCAGATTACATAATTATGTATTCAGAAAACCCAAAAGGATCAACTAGAAAATTATTTGAAACAATAAAAGAATTCATAACAAAATTAATACAAATATTTATACCCTATATGTGTCTGACAGCAACAGGTTAGAAGTTATAATGGAAGAAATCCCATCACAATAAACAAAATGATCAAATACTTAGGAATAAAATTAACAATAAATTTAAAAGATTTATATGAATTAAAATGCTGTTGATATACATATATCAAAAATCACATTGTACATCATAAATATATACATTTTTTCATTCATTGACTTAAAAAAATACCAATTTGAACAATGCTATTGAAAAACCCAAAAGGGGGCCGACCCCGTGGCTCACTCGGGAGAGTACGGTGCTGGGAGCGCAGTGGCTCTCCTGCCGCGGGTTCAGATCCTATATAGGGATGGCCGGTGTGCTCACTAGCTGAGCGCAGTGTGGGCGACACCAAGCCAAGGGTTACAATCCCCTTACCGGTCACAAAAAAAAAAAAGAGAGAGAAGAAAAACCCAAAAGGAGATTTGAACAAATAAAAAGTCATTAGTTCTTGGGAAGACTCAGACAGATGTAAATTATCCCTAATCTTTAAATGTAACTCAATTCCCAGTAAAATTCCCAGAATTTTACTAGATAGAGAGAACTAGATATCCTAATAATAAAATTCAAATTAGAAACAAAAAAACTAGAATATTCAGGGACTATTCCTATAAGATATTAAACAGATATTCAAATAGTGTGACACTGGAGATTGGAAAGAAAGAGAGAGTAATGGAATACAGTTAAAGTCCAGAAATAAACTGAAATACATGTGGGAATTTAGTATATAATAAAGATGGTACTTAAAATTAGTTGGGAAAAAGATTATTCAATAAATGCTTGTGTGTTAGTCCATTTATGTTGCTTATAACAAAGTACGTGGAACTGGATGATTTATAAAGAAAATGAAATTTATTGCTTACAGTTTCTGAGGCTGGGAAGGCCAAAGTCCATCTGGTGGTGGCAACAGTGACCCAGGGGTCTCACACTGCAAGATGGTGGAAGTGGAAAGAACAAGAGAGAGAGAGGGAGGAGGTGCCAGGTTCTTTTAGCGAACCAGTTCTCACGGGAACTAATAAAGTGAGAACTCACTCAATACTCCCCCTACCTAGGAAGAGCACCGATCAACTGATGAGGGATCTGCCCCCCGTGACTCAAACTCCCACACTGGGGATCGAATTTCCATATGAGTTCTGGGAGGACAATACATCCAAACGCCATCAGCTTGGGTCAACTGGATGGCCATATGGGAACAAAATAAAGCTAGATCCATACTCACAGCTTACACCAGAATAAATTCCTGATGGAGCAAAAATTTAAATGTAAAAACCAAAACTATGCAAGTACTAGAACAGACTGTATTAATCTGGTTCCAATCAGGAGACAAACCACATAGTATCCAGTTTGTGTGCAGTTTCGGAGGGTAAAGTTTGAGATCTCTAACATCAAAGCTGGCCTGTCCACCATTCAGCTCTCAAAGACTGACTACCTCATCCCACCAAAGTCCTCCAAAAACAACTTGCTGCACTCTTTTACTCAAAACACCTCCATTAGATGCAACTACATCCTTTATTCCTTCTCCTTCCCCAATATCTCTAACACTGTTAATACTAGTACCCAGGGAACAAAAGGCCACCCATGGGGACCCCTAAATTATCTCCATTGTGCCAGCAATCAGAACAAAGAAAATACACACTGGTTCTGGACTAGGGAGAGAATACCCTCTAGGCATATCTATACCACCAGTTTACACAAAAAGCTGGAAGAAATATAATGAAGATCTGTCAGTCTTTACCCATTCATACCAACTTCTGCCTCTCTGTGCAATGCCATGTAACTGAATCAGTGGCTCCACTGTGCACTTTAAAACCCATCCAGACAATCTAAGACAGAGAAACTGAGTTTGTGGTATAATAGGGAATAACTTCCACAATGTCACAGCTAGCTTTTCAGTACCCAATTCACTGGGAAGAGAATGGGCTGGAGAAGTAATCATAAGGATCCACATTTCAACTCAGGAACTTCCTGGAGCATATTTGAATCTTCCACGGTGGAAACCCCACACACCCCATCCAGGGAAGTAAGATGAGGAGGCAGAGCGAAGTTATGGAATTTGACTGGTTATGTCATCTCCTTTAATTATGCCTCATGCCCAGATTATAGATGGCAGGCAAGTTCAGAACTCCAGCTCAGGAGCACCAACCTCATTTTCCTACCATCCATTCTTTCCCTCTTTACCTAACAGCTCCCATAGGTCCCTGACCCCCATGGTTTTACATCTTTGGATTTGGAACTCAGCTCTGAATATTTTACATTGTTACTGTATAGAATGCTGCCTAGGTAATTCATGAGGAAAAAGAACTAAGAACAACATAGCACTTTGTTAGCATTCATCAATCTATCATCCTCTGACATATGGAAATTTTATCTGGGCCAAAATGTGGGAGCTCTTCAAATCTTAGGCAATTAACGTTTCTGCAAAGCCTGCATTTTAAAATCACTCCCAGAACCAAAGAGATTAGGAGTGAGTTCCTGAGAGGTCAGATTGCATTTTCAAGGGGTATAAAGTATTTTAGCTTACTTTTTATTTGGCTTGTATGTAAGTAATTCAGTCTTTTCGATGAGTTGGGTACATAGCTTCCTATGATAGCAAACAGGGAATATCCTCTTCTACTTTGGTCACTGGATTTTACTTCTGTGAACCAAGAGTGTCTCAAGCAGTGAATGATCGATCCTATTACCTGATTACTGTCAGAAAGAACAACTCATTCTAGTGGTGTACAGTAGTTCTAAGCATCTATAATTAACAACAAATTTTATGTTCTCATATGGCTAGAAGAGAGGAATTCAAAGGTTCTCATCACAGAGAAATAAGTTTTTGCAATGATGAATATGCTAATTACCCTGATTTGATCATCACACATTGTATACATGTATTGAAATAACGCTGTACTTCATAAATATGTACAATGTGTCAATTTAAAAAATTAATAAATTTTTTAAAAAGAAAGAGTAGCTCACTATCAACATTGGCAAAACCATTGCATTTGGCAGAATTTTCTAAAACTCAGTCAGTATTTTCAAACCTTGTTAGAAGATCATTTCCTTTTTCTAAAGGTCATTGTCTCCAGATACATCCAGGAGGCCATCCTATTTTTCTTTTTTTTTTTTTTTCTTTAATTACAGGAGACAAGTTAAGCTTTTTGTTTTAGTTTTTAAAATAAAAATACATGTATTTTAAAATATACTAAAAATTATGTTAAAAGTTATTATAAAAAAAGTTCTCATTTTAAGAAATTTAAATGCAGAAAAATATAGCCTTTTGACTATTGTCAACACCATCAGTTGGAAACACAATTTTACTGTTTGTTCCTCCTAAACACTACCAAAAAGAAAGTAGAGGGATTTTTTTTTTTTTTTTTTTTTGGTCTTTTTAAAAAGATGACTGATAAGGGGATCTTAACCCTTGGCTTGGTGTTGTCAGCACCACGCTCAGCCAGTGAGCCAACCAGCCAAGAGGGATTATTTATTTATTTATTTATTTTTAATGGCATTGAATCAGTTAAGATTATATTCAACTGTAAGAGAAACCCCAAAATAAAAGTGCCTTAAACAAGATAGAAATTCACTTCTTTCTAAATAATTTTAGGCACTCGAGGGCTGGTATAGCAATTGCACAATCAGTAGGGAACCGTACTGCTTCTGGCTTGTTGCTCCGCCATCTTACTACCATCAGCAACACAGCTACTGTCTCATGGTCCAACTGGCTGCTCTAGCTCAATCCCTTAATCCTGTACTCCAGCCAGTAAGAAAGAGAAAAGGGAGAGCAAGGGCACTCCCTCACCCTTTAAACACACTCACCAAAAGTTATACTCACCATTTTTCCTTACCTCCCATAGGCCAGAACATAACCACATTGAAACACCCAGCTGTATGAGAGACTGGGAAATATAGACACTATTCCAGATAGTGATAGTACCAAACTAAAACTTGGGAAATCTGTAACCTAGAGAAAGGAGATATTGAGGGACCACTAGAAACCTCTGCCACCAATATAAATACACACGCACACACACAAGTAATATGAGAAGAGAAAATTGCAATTAAATTTTGGAAGTCTTTCAGTGCATTTGGGACACTGGTAATTGACTAAGCAGTCCCAAGAAAGCTGTCTTAAGCCAGTAGTGGGGAAAGCCAAGAGGAAACCAGTTTGCACTGCCAAGTTCTCAAAATGCTCCAGAATTGGCAAAACCATGTACCTCTGGAGGTAAGGATGACAGTGGAGTTAAAAGTAGAAAAACAGTAGAACATCTGTTTAAAAAGCAGTTTGAGGGGCCGGCCCGTGGCTCACTCGGGAGAGTGTGGTGCTGATAACACCAAGGCCACGGGTTCGGATCCCATATAGGGATGGCCGGTTAGCTCACTGGGTGAGCGTGGTGCTGACAACACCAAGTCAAGGGTTAAGATCCCCTTACCGGTCATCTTTTTAAAAATAAAAATATATATATATTCACTGAAGTCATGAATTTCTATGCATTGCATTTGACTCATCTAAACTTTCAACCCATAAGTTTTTTTGTTAATAAATGTCACAATCTCAAAACAGACTAGAGTTATGATTTTTGTGCATATATACTTTTTCTAAAAAATGTATGTATACTCATTTTACAAAGTGGCATGATTTACACTTTGGCATTAGCTGAAAGGCAGTTGCATTTTCACCTAAAGCTGCCATGAATATACTTTTTTTAAGTGAG
>NW_007727539.1:155123-260517 GCF_000696425.1 Galeopterus variegatus
GCTCACTCGGGAGAGTGAGGTGCTGATAACACCAAGGCCACGGGTTCGGATCCCATATAGGGATGGCCGGTTAGCTCACTGGGTGAGCGTGGTGCTGACAACACCAAGTCAAGGGTTAAGATCCCCTTACCGGTCATCTTTTTAAAAAAAAAAAAAAAAAAAGCAGTTTGAACTTCAGATTCCCCCTTCTACTCAAAAAGCAAGGCAACTGCCCCATCCTTTCTCCAGCAGAAAACTGAAGGTTTCATCTCTGTAGAGGGTCTCTGCCCAGGGGAACATCAGGCACAGTTAAGTATGGGAGTGACCTTACCTAAATAGGGAAATTAAATGAATGTCTCAGACTGAATGCTGAGACCTCCTCCCCACAACATACACGGTTCCTTTCTCTCTTTTTGTTTCCAGAATGTTGGTAGCAAGATCTATTCCCTCCAGGAATATCTTTCTCAGACCAGGAAAAATATGCACATACTTAGATTGGAGGTTCTGCAACCAAACAGCTCAGGCAAATCACCACAGAGTTAAACCTAATCGATAAGCCCTATCCTTGCATACAGAGATTCCAATCATCTTTTTTAGTGCCCCGTTTGTAAATATTAACAGATCATCCAAGGATCAACATACAATTTACAAAAACCTCTAACATGAAATATAGATACCAAAACCAAAAGAAACATATGAAATAAAAAAATTAAAAAGAAAAACAAATTGGAGAAAGACTGCAAGAAGAAGAAAAGTAAAAGCTCCCATTGATTTCCTCAGAGATATGAGAAAATATTCCATCTATGAAATAAAACAGGATGCTTTTTTAAAAAAAAGTCAGTGAACAAAAAAGGAGCTCTTGTAAATTAAGATTGTGATAGTTGAAAACCTCAATAGAAGAGATAGTATTAGTAGATAAAGTTGCACTAAACTCCAAGAGAGCAAAATTCTGAGGAAAATGAGAAAAATACATAAGAAAATTGGTGAACTAGTCCAGTGTATCCAACATCCAAATAATAACAGTTATAGAAGGAGAGAAGAGAGAAAATACAAGAGAGGAAGTCATCAAAGAAATAACCTTTAAAAAAATTTTTAGAATTGAATCATCTAGAATGTGTTTCTAGAGTAAAGGGGCCCACAGGGTGCCCAGAACAATGGATAAAAATATGCTAACACGAAGACACATTTGTAAAACTTCAAAAAACTGGGCACAATATTAAAATCCTATAAGATACAAAAGAGGAAAAAACAGGTTATCTACAAAGGAATAAGAATAATAATGGCTTTGGTCTTCTCAAAAGCAATCCAGGAAGCTAGATGACAGTGGAACAAGACCTTCAAAATACCAAAGGAAAATCCTGTCTGATATAGCATTCTCTCTAGCCAAATTATCATTCAGGTGTGCAAGGAGAATAAGATAATTTTTGACATACAAATTCTCAAAAAATGTTTTCTTCCTGTGACCCCATTCTCAGGAACCTCCGAAGAATATATGCTACCAAAATAAAGGAGTAAAACAAGAAAGAAAACAATACAGGATCCAGAATACAGGAGATCCAACAAAAAGGCACTGAAAAACTCCAGGATGATGGTTAAGATAGAGCTTACAGTTGGCAGAGAAGGCAAACACTCCAGATGGGAGCAGGCCAGAAGGCTCCATCCCAGGAGAGATTTCTTCAGAAAAATGAAATTGATAAAATATCCAAAGTGTCTGAATATATTGACAGGAGATTTAGACAACTGATGAAGAGTCTAAGATTTAATTAGAGGTAGAAAAGCATGCAAATTTCAAAAAAAGATAAATATTAACTCCAGAAAAAAAGATTGCATAGAAAAGAAAAGGTTATTTTGTATATCCCATGATTCAGATGTCAATAGATTTTACACAGTCATAAAGAAGTAAACTGAATACTGATTTAACCAAAATTAAAATGAACTATTGAGAGGATGGAGGGAGGGGTGTAGAAGGAGAGCTCTGTTTGAGGGTGTTCATCAGATAACACCTAAAATTGAAACAAGAATATGTGTGAAAATACACACACACACACACACTATACAATTGACCCTTGAACAACACGGGTTTGAACTGCACAGGTGCTCTTATAAGTGGAATCCACATAAAGGGACTTTTCACATATGTGGGTTCCACAGGAGGGAAGTATTTAACTACTTTAGTTAGGTATTTAACTACTTTAAGTACTTAAGTTAATTAATTACATGGGGAAAATTAAACACGGATTTTCCACTATGCCCTTAACCCTCCCACATTGTTCAAGGGCCAACTATATGTGTGTGTATATATATATATTTCATGGATATGGAGGTAAATAGAAAATAAACCAGCTAAAAATCTTGAAAGAAGTTGTCTTTAGAACACTATCAAAGTGGGAGTGGGGAGTAGATGATGTGTTTTGTAAAAATTCGTGAACTATTCACGCTATCTGCAAAAACTGTTTGACTTTTTTAACTACGTGCAAATATAGCTTTGATTTAAAAATAAAAACTGGGAAAGATTTCCTGTTAAAACAGCCTGGAAAAAGAGCAATAAAGAGATTACTGTCTGTTAGAGAGGAGTTAAAAGCATGGTAGCAACAATTAAGACTTTTTTCTTGACATATTCAGAAGAATTGAAAGAGAACTTAAAAGAGAAAAACAAATATAAGGGGAAAAGTACTTACAATCTTACCACCCATTAACATTTTGGTGAGTATCTTCCAATCATCTACCTGTTTATCTGTAGAGATGAGGGAAGATAGATAGATAAATAGAGACATAACTTAAAAATTTACATAAATGAGATAATACTATGCCAGCTGATTCTGTTATCTAATTTTTATAATTAACAATATATTGTAGGGGGGTTTTATGTCAATAAATACAGATATATGTCATAATTTTAAATAGCTACATAATGTTTAATTGTACCATAATGAATTAGTCTCCAGTTGACGTACATTTAGGTTGTTTCTCTTTTTTTCTTTCTTTTTTTGCCATTGTAACCAATGCTGCAATGCTGCAAGAATTCTTATTCTTACACTTGGACACTTGTTTGATTATCTTAAGATATATTCCTAAAAGCGAAAAATCCTAGGGGCCGGCCCGGTGGCGCACTGGATAGTGCACCGCTTGGGAAGCGGGGCGGCGCTCCCGTCCGAGGGTTCGGATCCCACATATAGACCGGTTCCTGCTCACTGGTTGAGCGAGGCGCGGGAGCAACACCGAGGCTTGCGATCCCGTTGCCGGTCCCCAGTCCGGTACGGGGGCAACACTGAGGGTTGCGATCCGTTGCCGGACACGGAAAAAAGACAAAAAAGACAAAAAAAAAAAAAAGAAAAATCCTAGATAACAAAAAATACACATTTAAAAGTTTGAGTTTAAAACCACCCTCCAGAGAGGTAGTACCAATTTACATTCCCATCAGCAAGCATGAAACTTCCATTTCTTCATATCCTTGCTAATTTCTAGGTACTGTCAGTCTTTTCTGATTTTGCCAATCTGATATGAATAAAATAATAATGTATTATGCTTTCACTTGTATCTCCTTTATTAGTGAGTTTGAACATCTTTTCATGTTACTTGACTGTGTGTTTTTGTTCCTTTGTGAATTGCCTGTTCATATCATTTGCGATTTTTCTCCTCCTAGGCTAGCCTTTACTCATTGTATCATTCCTTTTCTAACCTCTTAAGTCAAGCACTAATATATTTTATTAATTTTAAGGCTTTCTTCTTTTATTAAAAAAATAAGTTAAAGTAGTCTCGACCTTGGCCGCTCATTAGAATAGCCTGAGGAACTTTAAAAATATTTTAGTGCATGGGGCCCCAGCTGAGACTAATAAAGTTAGAATGTCTGAGGGTATATCTGAAGCATCCTTTCACTCTCGATTTTTACTCTCATAAAAGTTTTAGGGCCGGCCCGGTGGCTCACTCGGGAGAGTGCGGTGCTGATAACACCAAGGCCCCGGGTTCGGATCCCATATAGGGATGGCCGGTTCGCTCACTGGCTGGGCGTGGTGCTGACAACACCAAGTCAAGGGTTAAGATCCCCTTACCGGTCATCTTTTAAAAAAAAAAAAAAAAAAAAAGTTTTAGATGTACATATTATGGATGGCATATAGTGAATTTTTTCCATCTTGTCCATTCATTTGTTTTTTAACTGGTAAATTTTAGGAAATAAGTTTGTATTTTTTGTAATTGATGACCTATCTGGTATTATCTTACTTGCTGTTTTCTATTTGTCTACCCTTTTCTATGCTTTCTTCCCTCATTTACTGTCTTCTTTTGGATTATCATTATTTTTTTCTCTATTGTTTTGAAAGTATACAATGTATTTCTTTTCTTTTAGGGTATTACACTTCTCTCTCTGTAAAAAGACACAAAAAAGGATTACTCAAAGCAACATGAATGCAATGAGAAGCTGGAAGGGACCGCACCTCAGCAACTCCTCTGTTAGAAGGAGAAAACTGGGTACAGCCCCGATTCAAAGTTAGCTTCTGCTTTTTATTGTAAAGACAAGTTTCACAAGAAAAATCAGTTGATTCAATCATTTCAAAAAGACACAAAGACATGGAACAATGGAAACTGGTAACATCAGTAAAATTAACAATGCGACATTCCAAAGTGCAATTTGTGGAAAGCTAAGTTGGTCAAACTGCGATCATTATCTAAAATATAACTTCTCCTCAAATGATTTAAGCAAAAGTTACATTCTTATGATTAAATCTAAGTAAAATTGTCTCTAAAGTTTCCACCAACATACAGCTTGCTCTTAGCAAACATTTTTTCACATTTGTCCCTACGTCAAATTTTTAAAATCTCTTAACAGGATCAGTATGACAACAACCTGTTGGCTCTAAAATCATTAAAGTGTACAATCCCATACCTAAGCAGTGATTACAGTTGATTAGATGGTCTGTTGCCAAGCTAGCTGTGAGCTCTTGCCCCCTGGCTGGAGACTTTTGCCTCATACATGCATTACCTAAAAACCCTATTCTAAAAATCAAATGAGAATTAAGATTTCTAACCCTCTACCTTAGGTATTGTCTTTAATTGATCAATGCCTTTAGTCTTCTCTAGACAAACCTTAGAATGTTTTAACTCTGATCATTTTCCTCTCATACTGCATACTTGGTACTGTATTTTATCCCCAAATTAGACATTCCTGTTATTGTTTTATACAAGAAATATTTGTTTCATTTTGCTCACACACTTACAGGTTTCTCTGTTTACCATTCCTTCTTGAATATCAGACCATTTTTCTGTGATCACTTACCTTCTTCTTAGAATTGGGTAGTGGAGACAAAGAATAATTATGATTTGCAGTGATGAACATGCTAACAATACTGATTTGATCACATATTGTACACAAATACTGATAGTCAACTCTGTACCCCATAAATATGTATAATTGGTTATATTTCAGTTAAAAAATAAATTTAAAAATAGAAAAAAAAGTATATCCTTTAAACCCACACCATCCACTATATATATAATGTAAGCCACACATATAAATTTTTCTATTAGTCACATTTAAAAACAGTGAAAATAAACAGGTAAAATTAATTTTAATAATATAGTTTATTTACCTTGGTATATTCAAACTATTACCATTTCAATATGCCATCAAAATTTTTAAATTGAGATTTTTTTCATTTTTTGTTTTTTATTAAAAATTTTGTGTGTATTTTACACATACAGCATGCCTTAAATTGGACTAGCCACATTTCAAGTGCTCAATATCAAGATGTGGCTAGTGGCTACCATATTGGACAGCTCAGCTTTAGAAGTATTTTTAATTAGGGGGTCTCATGACAAGAAATTATTTCAATTTTCTTTTTTTTTTTTTCCTTTTTGTCTTTTTTCGTGACCGGTAATGGGATCGCAACCCTCGGTGTCACGCCCGCACCACGCTCAACCAGTGAGCGGACTGGTCTCTATATGGGATCTGAACCCTCGGCAGGAGCGCCACCACGTTCCCAAGCGCCCCACTCTACCGAGTGCACCACCGGGCCGGCCCAGTTATTTCAATTTTCAATTGTCTAAATTGTCTTCGGGGCTAGCCAGTTAGCTCAGCTGGTTGGAGAGTGGTCTGATAACAACAAGGTCCAGGATTCAATCCCTGTACCAGCCAGTCTCCAGAAAAAAATAAATAGATTAAAGTGTCTTTGTTTAACACTAATTCTTGAATGATAGTTTAACTGAATTAATTCTGTGTTGAGAGATACTCATATTTTCTCTCAGCATTTTGAGGGTATTATTCTACTGCCTTCTGGATAGTATTATTGTTATTGAGAAGTCTTCTGTCAATCTAATAGTTGTTTCTTGCTAAATAATTTTTATCTCTGGCTGATTTTAAGATCTTCTTTATGTCTTTATTGTGTTTAAATATGAATTTCTTGGGCCGGCCCGGTGGCGCACTGGATAAGTGCGCCGCTTGGGAAGCGCGGCAGCGCTCCCGCCCGAGGGTTCGGATCCCACATACAGACCGGTTCCCGCTCACTGGCTGAGCGAGGCGCGGGAGCAACACCGAGGGTTGCAATCCCGTTGCCGGTCCCCGGTCCGGTACGGGGGCAACACTGAGGGTTGCGATCTGTTGCCGGACACGGAAAAAGACAAAAGACAAAGAAAAAAATATGAATTTCTTTTTATATCTCTTGTTTGGAGCTGGTTGTGCTCTATAAATCTGAGAGTTCATGCCTTTCCATTGATTCTGGAAAATTCCCACCCACCATCTATTTGAATACTGCCTTTTCCCCATTATATTTTTTCCACCCATTTGAGACTCTAATTAGATGTATGTTAAGTATTCTCACTTCTTCTTCCATTTCTATTGTAATGTTTTTCATGTTTTCCATCTCTTTGTCTTTCTGTGATGTGGTCTACGGTATTTCTTCAGCTTTATTTCAAATTCACTAATTCTCTCTTCAGTTGTGTTTAATCTGTTGATTAAACCATTCATTAAGTTTTTAATTTCAACTATTATAATTTAATTTCTAGAAGTTCTGTTTGGTTATTTTTTAAATCTGCCTGGCCCTTTTTGATAGTTTTTTATTCTTTGTTTGTGATTTTGATTTCCTCCTTTATTTCTTTAAACATTTAAAGATATTTAAGCATATTTAATAATTCCAATATCTGAAGTGGCTGGTGTTATAATCCTGCTCTTTTTGTTTCTGATGACTCTGACTCATGATGTTTATTTTCTCATCAATTTTGTAATTTTGGATTATGAGTTTATGTTTAGTTTATCCTAATTTGTGAGAGTGCTATGAGGTCTGAGTTTAGGGTCTACCTCCAGAGAGGATTTGTGTTTGCTTGAGCCAGGTGCCCTGGGGTGCTATCAACCTGTGACCATCTAAATTAAATTTTTAACTTAGGCTATCCCAGGCCTGTAGAGAAGCATGTGGTTTCTAATACTCAGCAGCAATTTCTTTTATATTTCTACTCAGAGCTCCTGTCAGTCAACAAGTTTTGTCATCATCTCCCTTTACCAGTGAGCAAATTCTTTCTAACCCACCTTTTCATTGAGTGAAGAGAGCCTTTTTTTTTTTTTTTTTTTTTGTCTTTTTCCGTGTCCGGCAACGGATCGCAACCCTCAGTGTTGCCCCCGTACCGGACTGGGGACCGGCAACGGGATCGCAACCCTCGGTGTTGCCCCCACGCCTCGCTCAGCCAGTGAGCGGGAACCGGTCTGTATGTGGGATCCGAACCCTCGGGCGGGAGCGCCGCCGCGCTTCCCAAGCGGCGCACTTATCCAGTGCGCCACCGGGCCAGCCCAGAAGAGAGCCTTTTGACCACTGTTAACTTTGGGCCAGGGTTCTAACTCTTTTTCCTTATGTGTGCCTAAGGTCTTATCTCTTGCTCTCTTGAAACACAAGGTCCTAGGTTCCCAAGATAAGCAAGTAAACCCAAGGCTTTTATAACTGTTTAACACTGTGGTTTTCTGTCTCCTCCCCCACCCCCACCTCCCCCTTTGGTACTTAGGGATTACTCTTAATTTCTTGTGAATTCAAGTATGCATTTTAAAAATGTTTGTATTTTATCTAGCATGTACATGGTTGGGTGCTAGAAGGGATATTCAGATATCTAGTTTATATATTTGCAGGTGCTTTTTACATATTAAGTATTTTTTTCATATTAAAGATTTTATATGTCGTGCTACTCACTTACGTTGCACACATTTCTCCATTTTATTTTTTGTCCTTAACTTTACTCATATTTTCTTTTGCTTTACATAAAATTTTAATTTGTATGTAGTCAAATCTCTCCATTTTCCCTTTGTAGTTTCCTACCTCTGTTGTCATGTTTACAAAGGCCTTATCTACCACAAGATAATCTCCCATGTTTTTCCTACTATTTTTCTGGGATTTTTTTTTTTTTTTTGTCTTTTTTGTGACCGGCCGCACCGCGCTCAGCCAGTGAGCGCACCAGCCATCCCGATATAGGATCTGAACCCGCGGCGGGAGCGCTGCTGCGCTCCCAGTGCCGCACTCTCCCGAGTGCACCACGGGGTCGGCCCTCTGGTTTATTTTTTAATAAACATTTTATTTTTGAATAATTGTAGATTTACCATTGATAGTACAGAGAATTCCTGTATATCTATTTTCAGTTTCAGTTTCTAACTAATATTTTTCATCCTCCCGAAATGCATTATATATGCATTCATTGAATTAGAAGTAATACCACCTGTGTTTCAGGTACTGGTCTTGGCCCTGCAGACATGGCAATAAAGAGACAGACAGATCAGATCCCTCCTTTAATAGAGCTTATATTCTGGTGGGATAGAAAAACAATAACTGCCTGACATACTTTGAAAAATGTCACTTTATTGTTGCTCATATCCCTTTGTATTCTGAGGCTACTTATCTCACTTGTTTGTAAGATTATTACAGGACAGGAATTATGTCTTTTTTTAGGTAACTAGTACATCATAAACACATAATATTAAATGCTTTTTTAATAATGAATGAGTGACTATGTTATTTACATAGAAACTATATATTTTTTACTTCTTTTGCCAGTTGTAAAACAGGGCCATTAAGTCAATAGAAACCCCTCTGCTTAATCAGCAATGTTCCAAGTGCTTTTAGTTTTTCATAGTGATAAAAATAACAACCACAGCTAACACTGGGTACATACTTACTACATGCCATGAATTAATTCATTTAATACTTAGAGAAGTATTTTTATTATCTCCAATTTCTAATGGAAGAAATTTAGGCTTAAGGTCCTACAGCTAACAAGAGGAAGAGACAGATTATGAACTCAAGTCTGTCTAATCTAAAACCTGAGCTAAGACCTAGTACTTTTTCAATTAAAATGCTGTCTTTCACCATTATGAATCTTACTGTGATGCATTGCCATGGAGTTTAAAATTTTCCAGGAGCACCAAAGGTAAAATTCAAAATATTGGTATCAGTGTAAGAAAGTAAATGACTTATGACTGGTTAAAAAATATTTTTGCAACCAGGTGGTTTCCAATTCTTTGTTTTTAACAGAATTGAAAAGACCAAATTGAGGAGCAGCTGACAGATCATTAAAAATCATTTTTATGGGCCGGCCCGTGGCTCACTTGGGAGAGTATGGTACTGATGGCACCAAGGCCCCGGGTTCGGATCCTATATAGGGATGGCCAGTTCGCTCACTGGCTGGGCGTGGTGCTGACGGCACCAAGTCAAGGGTTAGGATCCCCTTGCCAGTCATCTTTAAAAAAAAAAAAAAAAAAAAAAACATTTTTATTAGTAGCTTTCTGTATGCTATTTGGCATATAACTTAGAAGGAACTTGCCAATCTCATTGACATTCCATCTTATATTTATGAGAACAAGTTTTCTCAGCACTGTAACAAGAGAAAATAGGGATAGAATTGGTACTGAATGTTGTGTCATTTGAGCAGTAATTATTTATTCACACAAAGCTGAGCTAATTGAAAAAAGAACCCAGCCTGTCCATGCCATTAAGAGGTGCATTTCCTGTTAAAGTTTATGCTTAATGCCAATAATTATTTCTCAAAATTGGTAATATATATGTTGTTTTGATCAATTGTATATGAACAATAATTCTAATAACAACTCAACATAGATTACCCCTTAGAGCTTATGGTCATGGGAAACTTAGAAATCTTGTAATATATAGATATTTTTAATGCAGAGAAGTATGATAAAATGGTCAATAAAAGATTGACAAGCGTAAAATTATTTTATATTATGATAAAACTCTGGGGAAAGTAAAATAGAAACACGAGTTCCAGGAGAAAAAAGGAAGAAAAAAAACCCAGAACAACATGAGCTTGTTCATGTAATTTTTAAATTGAATAATACTGTGTATCAAATCACCATTATATTTAGATTCCATTGGATTATGTTTTGAAGAGTAATGTGATAGTCATATTTTTAAATGTTGATATTTAAAACATGCTGAAAGTTACATCCTTAACAACTACTTATGCTTAGAATTTAAAAATATAGATATCAACTTAAAAATGTATAAAGGAGTACATTGTTTTTCAGATTATTTTAGGGAATACATGAGAAGAAATGCTCAAAGCCTGCTAGGCTATCTATACCTATGGTCTGATTTGTTCTCATTTATTTCTTGAGTAGTTTTCTTATCTTACCATCTAGATTGCAAGTTCTCTTTTTACAAAAATTAGTCCAATTTCTTGTGTTTTCCCTCAGAAACTCAGAGAGAGACTCACACAAGCAAAGTAAGCAGCTGTGGGGTTAAGCGAGGCATGGGTCAATTTAAGCAATCTTTGTACCCTGGCAGTATTGTATCTTGTGCATTGCAGATATCGCTCAGTTCTGCTCTTTGGTCAGGAAAGTTTCCGCATTCTAAAATATAATTCCTCCCTACTCCCTACCTGTTTTTTGTTTGTTTGTTTGTTTTTTGTTTTTTTAAAGATGATCGGTAAGGGGATCTTAACCCTTGACTTGGTGTTGTCAGCACCACGCTCTCCCAAGTGAGCCATGGGTCGGCCCCCTACCTGCTCATAATGTATGGAATTAATTCCTTCAGACAGTGAATTGGAAGTGAATTTTTTCAAATCTTCAGTCCACATTTATTCAAAATGCATGTATCTATATGAGAAGAAACATTGACCTACAATCAGATTTAATTAGATTACTTCATAAGAACAAGTTTTTATAAAGGAGGATGAGGAGAAAGAACCAAGAGGTCACCTATTTGAGTTTTGTATGTTTGCTCCTTAAGCTGACTGCAGACTAAGCCAAGTATCTCCTCTTTACTGAAGTGATCCTGAGGAGTAGATTCAGTAGGACCTTATATCAATTCTGACATGATCAGCCACATCAAAATGCTCATTTCTGAGGAAACATCATCCTTAAATAGAGAAACTCTCAGTGCCCAAACTGACTGAGAAATGAAGATAATGTCTAAGACTAACCCCTGCTAGGCCTCCAGTTTGCAGGGCACCCCAAAATAAAACTAAGCAGTCACAACTTGGCCTTCCCTGGGCGAGTGAATGAGTTAAAACACTTTCTTTCCTGTTTCTGGTAGCTCTACATAATCAAAACCTTTTTGGCTAGAAATTTTCCTTCCTCGGTGTAGGGAAGATTTTAGTGCAGTGCCTAGAACATAGTAGGCATTCTGTAGATGTGGGTCAAATAAACAGATTTTCAGAAAGGGAAGGGACCCCTGAGGAGTAATCGATAATGAAGTTAGACTGCCAACTAATCTGAAACCTGGATCGCTAAAGATTAATATCTTTGATTCATTTTTCTCTGCAGCAAGTGAAAGAGAACTTCACTAGGTTACAGGCCTGCATCTCAGAGCTCCGCATGTTACAGAGAGAAGGTTGTTTCAGACCACAAGGTACTTCTCTGCCACTGGCAGTAGAGGATGGGCTCCAGCAATTCAAACAATACAGCAAACATGTGACCATAGGTGCAGCTCTGACCTACACTTCCCTGGAGGTAAGTAAGAGAGGCTTTTAGGACTTCAAGCCATCTTCCCCTGTCAGTCCACGGGGTGCTTCATTATTTATCATCCTTACGTTGTTCTCTGTTTCATACAAATTAAATGTAATTTCCATGACTAGATTTTCGACTCCCTGCAGGCAGAAAACATGTTTCTCATTTCAATATAACCTGTATAGCTCTTATTATAGAGATGGGCATAGAGAGGAGCTCTAATAGTATGAACTGAAGTGAATTCTAAGGAAAAACTGAAACCAAAATAAAATCTGAATATGCCATCTGCTTCTGAATTTTTTGAACTTGTAAAGCAAACGTTCAACTTTCTAGATTGGTATCTATATATTTACCTGAGTACCCTTAAGAATTTACAGTTGTTATTAATCAAATCTTGGCATCAAATTCAGTAAATTTTCTTGGGATTAGCAAATATGCAAATATAAAAATTGCTACTATTCTGGTACCAGACTGAGACAATCTTAAAAATATAAATAACTCATGGCTGGGTACTCCACTGGGTGCATGAGTGAGTATGAGTTAAAACATTTTCAGTCTCTGGTAACCTCGGGCATCAAACAGATGAATTAAAAAATAATTGTGTGGGACTTCTGGGACTTCTGGTTTCCAGTTCCACATGTAGGAACTTAGAAGTCACCACTCAATCCTAACAACTAGTAAAAAGCTAAACAAACTGAAAAATCAACAACTGTTTTTAGATCCCTAGAGAAATGAGGTCACAGGGCAAACTGTTGTCTCTAAAATTTGAGAAGTAGACAGGTGGACACAGAGAATCACAAAATACTGGAGCAGAAACCTCCACGGGAACCAGTGCTAGGGTAGGAAAACCAGAACTACAATTGACCAATTGCTGGAGGCTGGGTGTGGACAAGTCTGAAATTTAAAAACTCCAGGAGGATCTAGTCCTGAGGGGGTCCTCACTTTTGTGAGTTTTCTTCCAGGAGCTCAAACAAGCTCCTCACAGTAAATATCAGGAGAAAATTGCCCCCTGCCTCTGACAGGGGGAGGGGAAAAGGAACCATTTTGAAATACACCAGAGCATTCTGTTCTTCATAAGTTCTGCCTTCAAGAGAAACTAGTTAAACAGAGCCTAACCTGCTGAAGTGTTATTAGAGCTTAACTGACCTAGGAGAAGGGAGATACCAAACTCCAACCAGCCATAGATTTCCATGTAGGAGAAAGGAAATACCCAACTCCAGCCCACTCTAGCCATCCTATCCCACCTGAAGGGGGAGGGACAGAAACTGAGAAACACTTGTGAAGTTTATGGAATGCTTCCACTCCCTCTATATGTTACCACCACATTACTAAAGGCCTATTTATAGCAGTTTCTTTAGCCAGATACATTATGTCTGACTATCAAGGAAAAATTATAAGGCATACTAAAAGGCAAAAGATACAGTTGGAAGAGATGGAGCAAACATCAGAACTAGACGTGACAGGGATGTTAGAATTATCAGACTATTGGGCCGGCCCATGGCTCACTCGGTAGAGTGCGGTGCTGATAACACCAAGGCCGCGGGTTCGGATCCTATATAGGGATGGCCGGTTTGCTCACTGGCTGAACGTGGTGCTGACAACACCAAGCCAAGGGTTGAGATCCCCTTACCGGTCATCTTTTAAAAAAAAAAAAAGAAGAAGAATTATCAGACCATAGAATTTAAAACAACTATGATTAATATGCTAAGGGCTCTAATGGATAAAGTAGACAGCATGAAAGAACAGAAGGGCAGTGTCAGCAGAGAGATGGAAATCTTAAGAAAGAAACAAAAAGAAATGCTGGAGATCAAAAACACTGCAACAGAAATGAATAATACCTTTGATAAGCTTATTAGTAGGTTTGTCATCACTGAGGAAAGAATGTCTGAGCTTGAGCATATATCAGTAGAGAGCTCCAAACCTGAAAAGCAAAGAGAACAAGACTGAAAGGAGAAGAAGAAAAAAGAAACAGAACATAATATCCAAAAACTATAAAAGGTATAACAAGGTATAACATACACATAATGGGACTACCAGAAGGAGAAGAGAGAAAGGAACAGAAGAAATATTTGAAACAGTAATGACTGAGCATTTCCTAAATTAAGGTCAGACACCAAACCATAGATCCAGGAATCTCAGAGAACATGAAGCAGAATAAATGCCAAAAAATTAAAACAAACAAACAAACAACAACAACAACAACAAAAAAAAACTACAGAAAATCAAAGATAAAGAAAAATATCCTGAAAGAAGCCAGAGGGAAAAAACACCTTACCTATAGAGGATTAAGATAAGAACTACATCCAACTGCTCCTCAGAAACCATGCAAGCAAGAGAGAAGTAAAATATTTAAAGCATTGTGAGGGAAAAAAAAACACCAGCCTAGAATTCTGTACCCTGTCAAATTATCCTTCAAAAGTGAAGGGGAGTCCAGAGCCGAGATGGTGGCAGTGGTCAGACTCTTCTTGAGGTTTCAGTTCCCACCCACAACCCTTGATGGAGCCTGCCTGAAGGCCTGCCAAGAGACCCAAACAGCTGCAGCCACACCTCCCCAAATCAAGAAATTTGCCATCTAACAATGGGGCCCAGACAAGGCTGGAGATAAACCTCATATGCAGACTCATGAAATTGATCTTAATAAATGTGGCCCCATGGTACTGGATGCTTTAATCAAGATTAAGAATGAAATTGATTCGACCTTGACCTTCCATAGATCATGCAGAGAAGGTATCTGCAGCTCTTGTGCAATGACCATCAATGGAGGCAACACTGTAGCTTGCACGAAGGATCAACATCAACCTCAATGAAGTTTCAGAAATCTACATTCTTCTTTCTATCACATATGTATATGATAAAGGATCTTGTTCCTGATTTGAGCAACTTCTAAGCACAGTACAAATCCATTGAGCCTTATTTGAAGAAGGATGAATCCCAGGAAGGCAAACAGCAGTATCTGCGATACATAGAAGATTGTGACAAACTGGATGCCTCTACAAATTCATCCTCTGAGCTTGCTGTAGCACCAGCTGCCACAGCTATTGGTGGAACAGAAACAAATATTTGTGGCCTGTGGTTCTTCTGCACGCCTATCACTGTATGATCAGTACCAGAGATGACTTCACCAAGGAGCTCCTGGCCAAGCTTGAGGATCCATTCTCTCTCTACCACTGCCACACCATCATGAACTACACAAGGACATGTCCCTAGGGTCTGAATTCAGGGAAAGCTATTGCTGAAATCAAGAAAATGATGGCAACCTATAAAGATAAGAAAGCTTTAGCTTAACTGTTTCTATGCTAAACATGATTTGTAACCAGCTCAGAGCTGAACATAATTTGTATCTAATCAAGTTCCTTCAAAGGCCTTGATTTTCCATGAACACAGCATGTATGATAAAAATTTTAAGAAATTTTTTTAAGTGAAGGAGAAAAAGAGACTCCCCCAGACAAACAAAAATTAGGGGAATCTATTGCCAATAGACCTGCCTTGCAAGAAATGTTGAAAAAAATTCTCTAGAGAAAAGAAAAATAATATGTCAGAAACTCAGATCTACATAAAGAAAAAGCATCGAAGAAGGAATAAGTGAAGGAAAAATAAATTTTTATTTTTCTTAGTTGATTGAACAGATAACAGTTGATTCAAAATAATAATAGCAACAATGCATTTGGTTATGTATGCATTACAGGTGATTATATATGTTTATTTATAAGTGAAATGAATGACAGCAATAATATAAGAGATAGAAGAAAGGAATTAGGATTATTTTGTTATTATAAGGTATTTACACTACCTGTAAAGTGGTATAGTGTTATTTGAAAGTGGACTTGGATTAGTTGTAAATGTACATTGCAAACTCTAGGGTAACCACTAAAAAATAAATAAATAAAATGCTAAGAAAGGAGAGATATGTTAAGAAAGGAGAGGAAATGGAATTATATAAAATGTTCAATTAAAACCACAAAAGGCAGAAAAAGAATGGGAGACAAAAAATAGGAATAAACAATAAGGACAACAAATAAAAAATAGTAACAAATATGGTAGATATCCGCCCAACTATATCAATAATCACTTTGAATGCCAATGCTCTAAATGCACAACTAAAAGAGAATGTCAGAGTAGATCTAAAAGCAAAATCTAACTATGTGTTGTCTATGGGAAACCCACTTTAAATATAAAGACATGTAGACTAAAAGTAAATGAATGAAGAAAAATATACCATGCTAACACTAATCAAAAGAAAGCGGGAATAGCTATATTAATTTCATACAAAGCAGATATCAAAGCAAGGAAAGTTGTTAGGGATAAAGAAGGGAATTACATAATGATAAACAGGTCAATTCTCCAGGAAGACATAACAATCCTTAATGTGTATGTACCTAACAACACAGAGTCAAACTACATGAGGCAAAAACTAATAGAATTGCAAAGAGAAATAGATGAATCCATTATCCATTATAGTTGGAAACTTCAGCACCCCTCTATCAGAAGTGGACAGATTCAGCAGGCAAGACATCAGTAAGGATATAGTTGAAAACAATATCACCAATCAACCGAATATAATCAGCATCTATGTACTATATCATCCAACAACAGAAGAATGCACATTTTTCTCCAGCACATGTTGAACATTCACAAAGTTGACCACATTCTGGGTTATAAAACACACCTTAACAAATTTAAAAGAATAGAAATCATACAATATCTGCTGTCAGACCACAATGGAATTAAAGTAGAAATCAATAACAAAGATACCTGGAAATCCCAAAACATGTGGAGATTAAACAACACACTCAAAAAACCCATGTGTCAAAGAAGAAATTGCAAAAGAAATTTTAAAATATTTTGAACTAAATGAAAATGAAAACACAACTTATCAAATTTGTGGGCTGCAGAGGAAACAGTGCTCGGAGGGAAATTTATATCATTGAATGCATACATTACGAAAGAAGAAAGATCTAAAATTAATAATCTAAGTTTCCACCTTAGGAAACTAAAAAAAAAGAAGAACAAATTAAATCCAAGTAAGCAGAAGAAAAGAAATAGAATGGAATAGAGAATAGAGCAGAAATCAACAAAATTGAAAACAGGAAATTAATAGAGAAAATCAACAAAACCAAACACTGGTTCTTTGAAATGATCAATAAAATTGATAAACCTCTAGCCAGACTAAGAAAAAAAGAGAGGACACAAATTACTAATATCAGAAATAAAAGATAGGACATCACTACAGATCCTACAGACATTAAAAAGATAATAAAGGAACACTATGAACAACTCTATGCTCACATATTTGACAACCTAGATGAAATGTACCAGTTCCTTGAAAGATACAATTTGCCAAAACTGACACAAAAAGAAATAGACAATATGAATACACCTATATCTATTAAAGAAATAGAATCAATAATTAATAACATTCCAAAACAGCACCAGGCACCAATAGGTTCACTGTTGAATTATACCAAACATTTGAGGAAGAAATTATACCAATTTTCTACAATCTTTTTCAGAGGATAAAAGCAAAGGGAATAACTTCCTAACCCATTCTATGAAGCCAGAATTATTCAATACTAGAACTGACAAAGACATTACAAGAAAAGAAAACTACAGACAACATCTCTCATGAGTATAGTTGTAGAAATCCTCAACAAAATATTAGCAAATCAAATCCAACAATATATAAAAAGAATTATATACCACAACCAGGTGAAATTTATCTCAGGTGTGCAAGCCTGATTAAACATTCAAACATCAATTAAAGTAATCCATCACATCAACAGGCTGAAAGAGAAAAATCACATGAATAGATGCAGAAAAAGCATTTGATAAAATCCAATACCCAGTAATGATTTAAAAAAAAAAAAACAAAACTCAGTAAACTAGTAATAGAAGGAAATTTCCTCAACTTCATAAAGAATATCTTCAAAAAACTATAGCTAACATCACACTTACTGGTGAGAAACTCAAAGCTTTCCTTCTAAGATCAGGAACAAGGTGAGGATGTCTCTTCTCACCATTCCTTTTAAACATTGTCCTGAATTGCTCAACTCGCACTGACACACACAGGGACATAACAAACACATGCACTCAGCCTGTAATTCTTTATATATTCCATTGTTGTTATCAGTCTAGTAAAATTCATTATGTTTCACTCAAGAGAAAATAAATAAATAAACATTGTCCTGGAAATCCTAGCTAATGCAATAAGGGAAAAGGAAACAAAAGGGTACAGATTGGGAAGGAAGAAATAAAACTGTCTTTGTTTGCAGATGACATGATTATCTATGTAGAAAATCGGAAAGAATCAGCAAAAAAATTCTGGAACTAATAAGCAATTATAACAAGTTTACAGCATACAAGTTTAATATACAAAAGTCAATCACTTTCATTTTTCTCCAGCACATGTTGAACATTCACAAAGTTGACCACATTCTGGGTTATAAAACACACCTTAACAAATTTAAAAGAATAGAAATCATACAATATCTGCTGTCAGACCACAATGGAATTAAAGTAGAAATCAATAACAAAGATACCTGGAAATCCCAAAACATGTGGAGATTAAACAACACACTCAAAAAACCCATGTGTCAAAGAAGAAATTGCAAAAGAAATTTTAAAATATTTTGAACTAAATGAAAATGAAAACACAACTTATCAAATTTGTGGGCTGCAGAGGAAACAGTGCTCGGAGGGAAATTTATATCATTGAATGCATACATTACGAAAGAAGAAAGATCTAAAATTAATAATCTAAGTTTCCACCTTAGGAAACTAAAAAAAAAGAAGAACAAATTAAATCCAAGTAAGCAGAAGAAAAGAAATAGAATGGAATAGAGAATAGAGCAGAAATCAACAAAATTGAAAACAGGAAATTAATAGAGAAAATCAACAAAACCAAACACTGGTTCTTTGAAATGATCAATAAAATTGATAAACCTCTAGCCAGACTAAGAAAAAAAGAGAGGACACAAATTACTAATATCAGAAATAAAAGATAGGACATCACTACAGATCCTACAGACATTAAAAAGATAATAAAGGAACACTATGAACAACTCTATGCTCACATATTTGACAACCTAGATGAAATGTACCAGTTCCTTGAAAGATACAATTTGCCAAAACTGACACAAAAAGAAATAGACAATATGAATACACCTATATCTATTAAAGAAATAGAATCAATAATTAATAACATTCCAAAACAGCACCAGGCACTAATAGGTTCACTGTTGAATTATACCAAACATTTGAGGAAGAAATTATACCAATTTTCTACAATCTTTTTCAGAGGATAAAAGCAAAGGGAATAACTTCCTAACCCATTCTATGAAGCCAGAATTATTCAATACTAGAACTGACAAAGACATTACAAGAAAAGAAAACTACAGACAACATCTCTCATGAGTATAGTTGTAGAAATCCTCAACAAAATATTAGCAAATCAAATCCAACAATATATAAAAAGAATTATATACCACAACCAGGTGAAATTTATCTCAGGTGTGCAAGCCTGATTAAACATTCAAACATCAATTAAAGTAAACAAACACATTTGGTGAAGGCCTTGGTGGTGGTGACAGTAATGGCAAGGCATCACATTGTGAAATGGCAGAGCAGAGAGAGCAAGAGATTAATTCCTCATGTGCTCCCCTTTTTAAAACCTTCAGAACCATGCCCATGACCAACGGTTTTAATCCATTCACTACAGCATGGTCCTTCAATCAAATCACCTCTTCAAGGCCCCACCTTTCAATTACTATAATAGGATTTTCTACCCTCTTAACACTGTCGCAGTGTCAAGTTTTGAGAGTACACTCAATCCAAAGCAACACCAAATGTTAGTGAGGGTGTGCAGCAACAGGAATTCTCATTCACTGCTGGCAAGAATGCAAAATGCTACAGCCACTTTGGAAAACAGTTTAATGGTTTCTTGCAAAACTAAGCATATTCTTACCATAAAATCCAGCAGTCACACTTCTTGGTATTTACCCAAAGGAGCTGAAAACCTAGTCCACACAAAAACCTGCACATGGTGTTTATAGCAGCTTTATTCATAATTGCCAAACTTGGAAGCAAGCAAGATGTCCTTCAGGAGATGAATGGATAAATAAGCTGTGGTACATCTAGACAGTGGAATATAATTCAGTGCTAAAAAGAAATCAGTTATCAAGCCACAGAAAGATGTGGAGGATTCTTAAATGCATGTTACTAAGTGAAAGAAGTCAGTCTGAAAAGGCTACATACTGTATGATTCCAACCATATGACATTCTGGAAAAGGCAAAACTATGGAGACAGTAAAAACGTCAATGGTTGTCGGGTTGGAGGAGAGCAGGATGAACAGGTGGAGCACAGAGGATTTTTAGGGCAGTGAAAATACTCTGTATTTTCTTTTACTGTATGATATTATACTGATGGGTACATGTCATTATACATTTGTACAAACCCATAAAATGCCACACCAAGAGTGAATCCTAATGTAATCTATGGACTTGGATGATTATGATGTGTCAATGTAGATTCATCAGTTACAAAAAATGTGCCACTCTGGTGGAAGATGTTGATAATGAGGGAGGCTATGTACGTGTAGAGGCTAACGGTGTATGGGATATTTCTGAGATCAGCTCAGACTGATTGGAAAGGTCCTGTGATGACCTGTCTCACCAGAATCTGTCAAATGAAATTTGATTTGTAAGTTACAATTAAATCCTCCTCTCCACATTAAACACAATAGCCACTACCACAGACTTCTGCTGTGTTTATCCTAAGATACAAGCTGTTATCTCACTCTGTACATCAGAGAGAACAGACACATTAATTCTAGGATTTATTTTCAGATTACTGTTCTGACTTCCCAGCCTGGAAAAGAGGTGGTCAAACAATTGGAGGAAGGGTTGAGAAATACAGACCTAGGGAGGGTCAGAAGGCTTCAGGTTGTTGAGGTCACAAAGGGAATCCTAGACTGTATGGACTCAGCATCTCCTATTGAAGAGCCCAGCAATGATGGTAAGAATTTTTTTATAAAGGTAAAAAGAATGGTAAGAATTTTAATGAATAGTCTTTTACAAGTCAGGAAGCAGATTTCACTACAGTTCAGACAGACGTTTCTAGGTGTTAGAGTTAAATCTTTTAATAGTCATTTTATTTCAGAAACAATATATCCTAATAGTAAAAACTGAAATATTATAGGTGTATAAAGTAAAAAGTAAAAATTTCTTTCTCCCCTAATCACTTTGAAGAGATTGGGGTATCCCTTCCAATGTTCCTTTACACACACACACACACACACACACACACACACACACACACACTCACACTCACTCACACTCTCTCTCTCTCTCTGTGTCAATATTTTAGTGGGATGTGGCATACCTAATACTCTGTAACCTTCCTTGTTCGTGTGTGTTAGAAAACTATATCAGTATTCATAGATGTGTCTCATTTTGTAATGGTTGCATGATTTTTTTGTTGTGTGTTTTTACCATAGTCTACTTGTTTAATCACTTATTAATGAGCAATTTGGTTTATTACATTTTACTATTATAACCAATGCTGTATGTACAAACTTATGTGCAAAACTGGCTTCATGGGCTAATGGTCAGTGCAGTCACACAGGATCCTGCATGCAGAAAGGACCCGTGCATGGGGTTTAATGCTCTTTGGTTGTTGTCTTAAAATTCTTAATAATTTTCGGCTGGCCCTGTGGCGCACTCAGGAGAGTGCGGGGCTGGGAGCACAGCGACACTCCCACCACAGGTTCGGATCCTATATAGGACTGACCTGTGCGCTCACTGGCTGAGCGCAGTGCGGGCGACACCACACCACGGGTTGTGATCCCCTTACCGGTCACGAAAAAGACAAAAAAAAAAATTTCTTAATAATTTTATTTTTGAATTTGTGTTTTAAAGTGATGTTTTATCGAACAATGGAGAATGTGCCAGGAGCTTATGTCCTTGGCTTACACATGCCCTGTCTTCTGCCTCCTTCCCACATCCCCAGAATGGATTCTCATTTGCCAGCTCACCAAACTTAGTGTCACCACCCCACTCACCCACACCCGATGACCATTGCTGTCCTGTGTTCCTCTATGGGGCAGAGGCCTAGACACTTGGGTCAGGGTCAGGCACATATGCCTTTAGGGCTGAGTTACAGGAGCAGGACCCAAGGCACCACTTGCCTGTAAAACACCCCGTGCCTGAGGGAGCATGACATCAATAGCAAATTTTAAAAAACACAATGAGACAATGAATAAAAGGAATAAGTTTTAGAGATATGCTGTACAATATCATACCTCTTAACAATACTATATTGTACACATAAAAATTGGTTAAAAGGGCAGAGATCTCATGTTAAGTGTTCTTACCACAATTTTAAAAACAAAGCATAAAAACAAAAACAAAAACCCACCATGATAGCTCAAGAAAAAGACCACAGAGGAGACTAAAAGGTTTTATGTTTTAGTACTTTTAATTGCATTTTTTCCATGTTTTTTAATAAGGGGTTCTACATTTTCATTTTGCTCTGCACCCACAAATTACATAGACTTTCCTGTTAATGTGTATAGTTGTCCACTTGTGCAAGTATTTTCTACAGAATAAATTCCTAGAAGTTACTAGGAAGTAAAACAATATATACGTTTCTGATAGTTATTGCCAACAACTCTCCAAAAAGATCATACCAATTTATATTTCTACCAATAGTAAATAAGACTTTCCTACTAGACATTATTTGTTTGTTTTTTAATCTTTGCTAGTCCAATGGGCATAAAAGATAATCATTTTGGTTTTGAATTTAGACTTTAATTCTTGAATTACCCCTAGGATTACTTTGTAGAGAGGTATGGAGTAGTCCTACATAGTGGTCTTTCCCCTTGTTCATATGTTCTATTTACTTGAATGGCCTTTTCCCTGATACTTACATTCTGAAAAATAGCCATGTTTATAATAAACAAGTTAAAAATGCAAATAAGCACAAATAAGTAAATCTAAATCACCCATAATCCTACACTTCATAGAAGAAGAAATATTCAAACTGAGTTTTTTTTTGTTTTTTTTTTGTCTTTTTCGTGACCAGTAAGGGGATCGCAACCCTTGGTATGGTGTCGCCCACACAGCGCTCAGCTAGTGAGCGCACCGGCCATTCCTATATAGGATCCGAACCCGCAGCCAAACTGAGTCTTAGAGGATAAGTAGGAATTAGCCAAGCAGAGGAAGAGGAAAGGACCACTCAAAAAGGCAACCCAGAGACATGAGAAAGCATGATACGATCAAGTTTCAGAGAAGTGCACCCAGTTCCCTACCTCCAGAGCCTCTCAGGTAGAGGTGGGAGCAAGGCTGAAAAGGTAGACAAGAGTTAAAGGTAGACAAGGCCATATATGCCATGCTGAAACATTTGGATTTCATTCTAAGGCTGCAGAAATGTGTGAAAATATTTTAGTTAGGAAGTCAAGTAAAGATTCCCAAATTATGGGGTTTAAGAGTTTTTTTTAGCTGGTTTTAATTCATCCATCATTCAAGTTACAGTTTGCCCTCCTGTATTCCTTACTGGCTATATTAGCCTCTCCAAGGTTATGCACATATGGAAGTGCCCACCATTCTGATACCATTGATCTCTTCCTGATCTCACATGGATAATTTCACTCTTCCTCCCCCTCCACTCCCTGTTCCCCACTGTGATTAAGTAGAAGGGGTTGGTAACTAAGGATGTAGTTCCTGTCAAATTCTAACACATGTGAATGCCTTCAGCATCATGAGGCCACTGACATTGTTCTGGCGTGGAGGGATGGTACCAGCCTTAGCTGTGTAGTTTGTGAGCTCTCACCTACTGCACACTATGCTTTTCTCAAGCCTGTCTCCTCTCTGACTGTCATTTCTATCTCCATTCTTCCACTCATAGTAGTCTTTTTCCTCTGAATTCCCACTCCTTCCCTTTTAATTCCTTCCCCTATCTTCTTCTAGCCAAATTCTCCCCATCCCTTAAATCCTAATTTAGGTTCATGACTACTGTATTGATTTTCATCTCCTTAGAACAACCACATCACTTGTGGTCAGCACCACATAATTCAGCACTTAATTATATATCATGTAGAACTGTTCACCGTTGCTTCATTGTGTGATAATTTTGTCACCTCACCTAAATTGTCTTTTACCTCTGCATTAAATTGTCAGTACCTCGGGATTAGAAACTTGTTTCACTCATTTCTGTGTCCCCATGTATAGCATATCCTAGATTATCCTAGCAGGTATTTGTTGAGTGAATTGATGACACTGACACCTGTGGAGGCTGTTGTTGGTCTGCCCAACATCCCCTACATTCCCTTTCTCCAGTAACATCTTCACCATCCTGGTCACAGAGTGGGCCATGACCCAGGCTGAGGCAACCATAGTTCTCCAGGCCACCATTCAGAGCCCTTTCCATTGTGTTATCAAACTGAATCTGTGAGAAAGAAGCTCTTTGTCTTTCTCTTTGGCCAGGATAGATCAGGCATGGGCTGTGTCCTTTTCTCCCTTCTGTGACCCTACCCAGAAAGAACTTACTGTATCTCTAAAGTTACAGAGCTCAGAATACTCTGAGGCTGCCTGATGCCTTTATTTAAAATAGTTAGTGGCTAGAGCTGTGTAGAAGAACTTTTAAATGCAGAAAAGCACCTTTCTACCCTGTGCCAGTGCTGATGATTCTTCCAGTAACTTTCTATTTGCTTCTAAATAATACATCATCCTATAAATTGCTGTATTTCTTCTTTGTAGGTGAAGTATATATGGCTCATTGCTTGAAATCTTCCTAGTTTGCCTGTAATTTCCTCATAATTAATTTCTTTATTCCCTTAGTGTTTTGCTTCATCTTGATGGTATTATCAAGACATTAGCAAAAGCAGCTTCTCTTATTCTCAGAAGGATGAGTGCTCCAGAATTAGGTGGTCTGAGACTAAATCCCAGTTCTATCACTTACTGGCTGTGCAACTTTGAGCAAGGTACTTAGCCTGCTAAGCCTTAGTTATTAATTTCTACCCAATACGGTAGTTGTGGAAACTAACTATGAGATCATGTACATAGTAAGTACTCAGCAAAAGTTAGCTATTCTTATTACTAATGTTTTTAATGTTTATATATGGATGGTTTGGTATATTTCTGAGATTTGTTTTTAATGGCCAGGTCCCAAGTGAAATGTCAGTTACCTGTAGCTAAGACTGTGTCTTATACGTCTTTGTATCACTAGCATTCATCACTCTGCTTGGATCATAGTAGATTCTTAATAAATGTTCCTTGAATAAATATATGAATGTTGAAAAAAATCAAATGATTTGGGAGAGGTTGAGGTCACTCTCTGTGACATCAGCTCAAATAGTTAGGGACATATCCCAAATACCCTTAGCTTCCCTTTTTAACCCATTAGTATCATGAACTGATTCAAACACTTCTTAAATCTAGTTACAATTTTTTTAAAATCTAGTAACCATGACCATCAATTAAATTAAAATTGCCTATACTCTACTTTTCAAAGAGAGAAACAATCAAAAGAAAATATTGATTTTACAGATGAGTTTTAAAAGTAACTATGAGAATATGTCCTTCAATTAGTCTAAATTCTGCCTCCTTTGTTACGGTACTACACAGTGAGAACTAATCATCACAAAGATGACTTGGAGACTCCAAGATATAGAATCATCAAAGAAAGAATGAATTTAGAATTAAGAAAGTAGACTCACATTTTAGAAAGTTTTTTAACAAAGTCTAAAATGAAAAGATTAACTTAAAATTGCATTCACATTAGTTAAGATTTTCTATAAATTTTTAACCTGTATAGCCTATTATATGTTTTCTTCCAACTGTATAAATGGTACTTCCTTTAATTTGTTCTTGCTCGGTCTAACTGGTTCATTTTATTCTTTATTTTAAAATCTAACTGAAAGATCCTTCTCAGTGCTCTTTGTGATAGCCTTAGCCTAGTTATTTTTTTAAATTTTATTACAAGTTACACAAATTTAAACATTTCAGAAGTGTAATAGAAACAGTTCAAAATGATCCAAAATTCCACCCTCCAGAGATAACCACTATCAACAGTGTAAAACGCATTCTACTGAATTGCTCTCCCTCCACATGTATGTATATGAACATACATGTAACATTATTATTGTTATTGTTATTATTTCTTTTTACAAAATGGGATTATACCAAACCCACTGCTCTGCATTTTTATTTTTTTATTTACCTATTTATTCAGTAATTTTTTCCAAATTGGCCCATAGAGATCTAACCCATTCCTTTTAATAGCCATAAGGTATTCCAGTATATGAGTTCATCACCACTTATTTAACCCTCCAATTGGATTTTTATATTTTGCTATAGAACTGTATGACCTTGAACAAGTTACTTTAACTCTTTATTCCACAAATTTTTCATTTGTGAAATAAGAGTAATAATAGTAGCTACCTCATAGGGTTTTTGTGAGGATTAAATACAACTTGTATGTAAAGCACTCAGAAAAGTGCCTGGCATAGATAAATAAACATCCTCTGTAGATATTAATAGGTGTAGTAATAGCAGTAGTAGTATCTTTCAATACATGCCTTTTCCTGAGAAAATTTTCAAGCTCTAATAACTCTTACATTATTAAAAAGATATGACCATAAAATAATTTTTAATTGAAAATCACTCATAATCCCATCACCAAATAACACTACTTTTATTTTTGCACATTGCCTCTCAGTTGTTCACAATCATGTTTATGTTACATAGTTGTAATTCATGTATGTAATTTTTTTATGATGTAACATAATATTATAAAACTTTTTCCATAGTTCTCATAGCCTTTCTTTTGTGTTCTTTATTTTGTTCCTCTTTCACTCTTAAAAGAGAACTAGTAAGTGTTGGTCCAAGAAATAGAGATATGAAGAGGTATACCTCTCACAGGGGAAGCTGAATGCTTTATCCTTATATGCCTTCTTTACATACAAGCCAACAACTCTACATCCTAGAGCAGATTCCTAAAACAGGCTCTTGACTGTAAATTTAGGATCTATAAGAGCCTGCCAATTCTAGTAGCCTAATTTAACCCCATAGAAGAGCTATAAATCAGGGGAATAATGCTGGTAGCTTATTTTGTTTTTTAATAAATTCTGAGCCTCAAGGAAAAGATGTGTGAACTGAAAAGCCATCGTCTCTTAATATACTCAACATTTGTAGATCATAATAACAACAATATATTGAACATTTACTGTTCAAATACTTTCTATTCTAAATTTTCTTTATGTTATCTTATTTAATCCTTGTTTATCTAGATGAAGAAATTAAGATGTAGTTTCTTGTCCAAATTAACTTTCCCAAGGTTTCTTAGTTAAAAGATATAACAGAGATTCAAGACCAAGCAGTCTGGCTCCAAAGCTCACATGCTTAATTAACCCTTCTGTATACCGCCTCAGTTGAAAGAGCAACAGAGATAATCAACAATTCAACAGTTGGTTCTTCGAAAAACCCAATAAAGTAGAGAATCTGCTGATGAAACCGATGAAAAAAAAGAGAGAGAGATGGGGCCGGCCCGGTGGTGCACTGCTACAGTGCACCGCTTGGGAGCGCAGTGGCGCTCCCACCGAGGGTTCAGATCCCACATACAGACCGGTTCCCGCTCACTGGCTGAGCGAGGTGTGGGAGCAACACCGAGGGTTGCGATCCCGTTGCTGGACACAAAAAAAGACAAAAAAAAAAAAAAAAAGAGAGAGAGAGAGAGAAAGAAGGCACAAGAAACTATGTTAGGAATAGGACAAAGGAAACATAACTGCAGATAGAACTATAAATTCAAACATTTTGATAAAAATGGACACATTCCTAAAAAGATACACTCAGAGAGAGAGAGAGAGAGAAAGAAGGCACAAGAAACTATGTTAGGAATAGGACAAAGGAAACATAACTGCAGATAGAACTATAAATTCAAACATTTTGATAAAAATGGACACATTCCTAAAAAGATACACTCTACCATATTTATCTCACAAATTAAAAATCCGAACGGTTCCCATAATATACCAATCCCAGATGGTTTTACAGGCAAGTTCTACCAAGCTTTCCAGCAACAGATCACTCCAATATTACATAAAACCAGACAAGGACAATGTAAGAAAAGAAAATCGCAGACCAATCTTACTCATGAAAGTAGAACAATCTTAAATAACCTAATCATATGTAAAAAGATAATACAACACTGACCAAGTTATGTTTATCCCAGGAATACAAAGTGATTTAGCATTAGAAAATGTATAAATATAATTAAGCACATCAACAGATTAAGAGGTAAAAACCATATGTTATTTTAATAGATACAGAAAAACATGATTAACATTCATTCATTATTTAAGAGAAAAATCTTAGCAAACTAAGAGTAGAAAATAACTTCCTTAACTTGGCAAAGTGGACCCACCAAAAATCTACAATAAATACAATTCTTAATGGTGGAATGTTAGAAAGACTGCATTCAGGAATTAGGAATAAGATATGGACACCCCATCACCACTTTGATTAAACATGATTGTCCTAGCCTAGTAAGGCAAGAAAAAAAGTAAAGGTTATGATGATTGGAAAGGAAGAAACAAAATTGACATTATTTGCAAATTATTTGATTGGCTACATTAGATACCTAAAGATTCTATGGAAAAATTACTACATTTAGTAAGAGTTTACCAAGGTAGTGGGATATAGGATCGATATACAAAAATCAATAGAATGTCTACAATTAGAAACAAACTCTTGGGCCGGCCTGGTGGCACACTGCTACAGTACGCCGCTTGGGAGCGCGGAGGCGCTCCTGCCGAGGGTTCGGATCCCACATACAGACCAGCTGCTCACTGGCTGAGCAAGGTGCGGGAGCAACACCAAGGGTTGCAATCCCGTTGCCGGTCCCAGTCCGGTACAGGCATGACACTGAGGGTTGCGATCCGTTGCCGGTCACGAAAAAAGACAAAAAAAAAAAAGAAACAAACTCTTAAAAAAATTCAAATTTAAAAAAAATACCTTTTACAATATAAAAATGTAAGTCATTTAGAAGTAAATCTTAACAGAAAATGTGTGGAATATTTATTGGGAAAACGTGATGCACCTTAAGGAAGAAATAATTAAATGGAGCATGTTAATGGATAGATAGACCATTCAATATCATTAGGATCTAGTTTTCCCAAAATTGATCTATCAGTGCAATTCCAATCAAAATCCTATCAGAGTTTTTTGATGAGGTTGACAAGCTGATTCTAATATATATGATGTTAAGATATATATTAAAGCTAAGGATTTGCCTTACCAGATATTAAGATGGTTTAATAAAGCTATTTTAATTAAGATAATATATTGGAAAGAATAGTCACATTGTCCAGTCTAGAACAAATTAGAGAGCCCAGAAATAGACAGTCACATGAAAACTTGATATGCGGCTTTCCAGGCACAGCAGAGCAATGGGAAAAGGATAGATCTAGTCATTAAATCATACTGTAACTATCAGAATTCCATATGGTCAAAAAAATGAAATTGGATCCCACCTCACACCATTTAAATAATATATTTTAGATAGATCAAAGACTTAAATCTGAAAGGTAAAACTTAAAGCATCTAGAGGAAAATATAGGAAAAAGATTTTATGACCAGGGATGGGGAGGAAGAGGAAGGATTCCCTAAATGAGACACAAAGTTTGCTAACCATAAAATAAAAGATCAATAAGTATGACTACATTAAAATTTAAAATTTCTGTTCATCAAACAACACCATGAAGAAAGTGATAAGACAAATCACAACTATATTTCCAACTCATATGACCAAAAAAGAGATGATATACAAAATAAATATTATGAGGTATATTCACAAAGTGGAATATCATACAGTTATGAAAATGAGTAAACCACAGTTACGTATAACAATATGGATGTATCTCAATATTGAGGAAAAAAGCAGATAACCAAAGGTATATACAATATGATACTTCTTTATAAAGCTGAAGTAAAACTAATATAATAAAGTGTTGTTTAAAGTAATAAACTATTTTTAAAAGGAAAGGAATGATAAAAACCAAATTCAGTGTGGCAAGGTTTCCTTTGGAGAAGATTAGGGAAAATCATACGATATCTCAGTGGTACATCTCAAGCTGAGTAAAGGATTCATAAGGATTAATTTTGTTGTAGTGCTTTATAGTTTACATATATGAGGGGACTTCATGGAAAGATTCATATTATCTTTTAATTACATCTTTCCCAGCACTTTTGAAGTACCGTCATAGATTGCATATATTCATTTGCATATAATAAAAAGTTTATAATAGCTTTTTTAAAAATGGCTAGGTAATAAATATGCCCAAACTAAAATGGCCAGTGTGATCAATATGCTTTGGCATCCAAGAGGGCATTTTTCCCAGCTGACAGCAGTCAGCACTCCTTTGGGTATGTAAGTATTTCAACCAGTTACAAATCAACCTAACGATGCTGTCAACTAGCCTGCATTTCTCAGCCATGTACACAAGGATATCAGGTTCCCTTTCTAAGTGCTCACAAACCATCTGTTTAATATTTCCTCCTATACTTTGCAGGGATCGATGTCAAGCTCTTTTGGAAAAGCATTTAATCCATATGTGTTCTCAGGAAACACCAAATGTTAACAATCCAAACATAGAAGATAAAGATTCATTGCTTCCTAAAGGATTCCAGAAAGAAAGAATTAAAAAGCCTCTTCGAAGCTTCAGTGCAATCGTCAGACTCTTACCTATTGATTTTTCCCCTTTTAGTGTCTTAGAAAATAGGCCAGAAAACACAGCTGCTCATTGAGTTTGTCTTTGGTAACTGCATTAAAATCATTTCCCTGTGGTGGTAAGACTAAATTAGAAACATTGTTGTATTTATTACCTAGAGATTTTTAACAGAGAGAGACATTTGTTTATTTCACTAACAAAAGCCATGGTCTCTGAAATATAGTAACTCTTACCTTTTTAAAAATTGAATTAAATTATCTTTTAGAATTTAGTATAAAATCTAAAGTAATTTGAAAATTGGGGTTTTTAAAGATTTTTCTTAATTTTGTTGAGGAATTCAATGAGTTTGACAGTTGTATATGCCCACAAATCATCACCATACTCAAGATATAGAACATTTCCATCATCCCTAAAAGACTCCTCTTTCCCCTTTACATTTCATCTCTCCCTCTCTCCCTGGCATAGGCCACTGATCTGCTATTTGTATGTAGATTAGTTTGCATTTTATATAAGTAAAGTCATACAGAATATACTTCTTTTGTGTCTGGCTTCTTTCATTCAGATTTTGAGATTCATCCATGCTGTTGTTTATATCACTAGTTAGTTTCTTTTTATTGCTGAGTTGTAGTAGTATATTACATGAATATGTCACATTTTATTTAACCATTCACCTGCTAATGGACATTTTGGTTGTTTTCAGTTTTTGAATATTGTGCATAAAGCTGCTTCAGGTAACTGTACACAAATCTTTATATAGACATATGTTTTCATTTCTCTTGGATCTTACTGTGTTTATGGTTCATCTTTTCCCATTCATTTACTTTCAACCCATTTGTGTCTTTAAACTTAAGATGTATCTCTTATAGACAGCATATAATTGAGTCTTGCTTTTTAGCCATTCTCATAACCTCTGGCTTTTATTTGGAATGTATAGTCCATTAACGTTTACCATAAGTATTGATGTGGTTGGATTTAGGTCTACCATTTTATTTTTTGTCTGTCCTCTTTGTTTTTTGTTCCTCTTTTTTCTGTGCTTTTCTGCTTTGTTTGTTTGTTTGTTTGTTCGGCGGCTGGTTCATAGAAGGGATCCCAGACCCTTGACCTTGGTGTTATAGGCACCACGCTCTAACCCAATGAGCTAACTTGCCAGCCCCTTTCCTGCTTTTTGCTGGATTATTTAAATATTTTTAAAATAACATTTTAATTTATCTTTTGCTCTTTAGCTATTTTTCTTTTTATTATTTTTTAATGGCTTCTCTAGGGATTACATTATATATTCCTAACTTTTCACAGTCTACTTGGGAGCAGTATAGTACTGCCTAACATAAAATGTAGAAATCTGAGTTACAATACTTCACAAAAAATGTAGAAACCTTGGGCTGGCTGGTTAGCTCAGTTAGTTAGAACGTCAAAGGTTCAGATCCCGGGCCGGCCCGGTGGCGCACTGGAGAGTGCGCCGCTTGGGAGTGCGGCGGCGCTCCCGCTGAGGGTTCGGATCCCATGTGGAGACCGGTTCCCACTCACTGGCTGAGCGTGGCGCGGGTACAACACCGAGGGTTGCGATCCCGTTGCCGGTCCCCGGTACGGGCGCGACACCGAGGGTTGCGATCCCGTTGCCGGTCAGTAAAAAAAGACAAAAAGGAAAAACAAAAAAAAAGGTTCAGATCCCCATACCAGCCAGCCACCAAAAAAAGGAAAAGAAAAAAAATGTAGGAACCTTGTAGGGATTAAAATATATTTTTTAAAACTATTTTGCAGACTACTTAGAATTAATATAGTACCATTTCATGTAAAATGTGGAAATCTTGCAACTATGTAGGTCCATTTACCACCTCCCACATACGTACATTGTCTTTTATGTTATACTTCAGCTGTGCATTACACCTATATTATAAACTCCACAAGACAGTGATATAAATTTCACTTTAAACAAACATATGTATTTTAAGGAAATTAAGAGAAAAATAGTCATTTATATTTACCTGCATATTTGCCATTTTCAATGCCCTTCCTTCATTCCTGAAGATCCAAGTGTCCCTTGGATACCATTTCTCTCATCTTGAAGATCTTTGGTATTTCTTGTAGGATGGTTCTGGTGGTGACAAATTCTCCCAGTTGTTATTATCTGAAAATGTCTATTGCACCTTCATTCTTGAAGGATATTTTCTTATACATACAATTATGTGTTGAAAGGAGTTTTTCTTCCTTTCAGTATTTTAAAGATGTTCCACTGTCTTCTGGCTTTCCATGGTTTCTGATTAAAAGTCGCAGTCCTTAAGCCATTTCTCCTATATGTAAAGGATCATTTTTCTGGATGTTTTCAAGAAGTTTCTCTTTATGTTTTTTTTCAGTACTTTGACAATGGTGTGACTAGGCATGGATTTCTTCTAATTTATCCTGTTTAGGGTTCACTAAGCCTCTTGAATCTGTACATTTATATCCTTAACCCAACTTGGGAAAATTTCTGCCATTATTTCTTCAAATATTTTTCTGCTCATTCTTTCTCTTCTCTCCTGACTCCAGTTACCCACATGTTAAACCTTTTTAAATTGTTCACAGAGGCTTGGGATTTTTGTTTGTTTCCTTTGTTTTGTCCAAACGTTTTTCTTTCTTCTTCAGATAGATCTCTATTGATCTATCTTTAAGTCACTAACAGTTTCCTCTTTACCTTCATTCTGTTTTTATGCTCATGCGGTGAATTTTTTTGTTTAGATATTGTACTTTCCAGTTCTAAAATTTCCATTTGGTTCTTTTTTGTATTTTCTGTTTCTCTGTTGATATTTCCTTTCTTTTCATTTATTATGAACATATTTTTCATTCCTCATTGAGCATAATTGTAATTTTGCTGTTTTTAAAGTTCATGTCTGAAAATCCAACATCTTTATCATCTTTGGGTTTGTATCTGTTAATTTGTTTTTTCCCTTGAGACTGGGTCATAGTTTTTTGTCTCTATGCCAGAAACACTTGAAATGCATGTAATGGGACTCTGGATTCTATTATATTGCTCTGAAAGTGTTTATTTTTCAGACAATTAACTTTGTTAGATGCAAACCACAACCTGTTTTGCCTGCAGTGGGCAGGGACTCAGATCTCAGTCCCATTCTTTAAGTCCCATTAAAAAAAAGAAAAAGAAATGGCACTGGATTTTAGTGACTAAAATGTTCACATCTATGTAGACAGCTGGGAGGAAGCTTTATAATCTTTCATCCCTTATAGTTGCATGGTGCTTTAAAATCTGCTAAGTGTTTTCAGGTGTCAAGTATCATCATTTTATGGTCAAATGAGTGCTTAGCCTAGATATTATTATCCACTTCACAGATGAAGAATTTGAGTTTAGAGAGAGGAAGTTACTGGCCTATGTTATCACAGAGAAAGTAAGTAGCAGGCTGGCTAGAATTAGTTTCTTCTATTCAGTGCAGCATTTACTGAGCTTCTGTTGTATTCCAGACACTGTGCTAGTGCTGGGGGTACAGAGGTGGATAAGGTGCTACATCTGGGGCCTACGGGCACACATATACCCTTCCCTAACCAGGGCCCTTCTTTCCTGCACCTGCAGGATCTCTTCTCTGGGATGGCCAGCACAGGATGAGTCATGCAACTCAAAGCAGGATTGGCTGTCAGGAGATAGTCCCATGGCTCCAGAGGTGCAGGGATGGGATGCAGTGTACCTTCTCCCATACGACAGTCTCACTTCTGCCTCCTTAGAAAGACACAAGCCTAAGAAAAAGAGATTTCAAAAAGGCTACTCTCCCAGACAAAATAATTGCTTTGGAAACTTTTTCTTTCCTAATTAATCTGCTTACTAAGGGCTGAATTATTATATTTGATATTAGGTTGGGACCCACCTCAACCACTGTCCTTAAATCAACACCATGTGAGGATAATCTCTCTAACAGTTCACAACATTGGGGCAGTCCAGTTTATCTTTCTGAGATTATTTACCTCATTTGTAGAGGTGATCCTCGACCCTGGGATAAAGAAGAAGTTCCTCGAAAGGAGGTGTCAGGGGTGGATATGGCTGCATGGACTCAGTGTAGAGAAGCAAGTGCAGAAATGAGCCAAGTGGTGACCATCTTCCTGGGGTCCTAAATCTACAAGAGGGTTAAGACATCACTAGAACTGTAATGAGACAGAGAAAATTTATATCCCCAAACCCTTCTCAGGGAGAGTACTGTTGTCATTCAGTCATTCGCTTAGTCAATCATTCTTTTATTCATTTAAGTTGTCATTCAAGCAATTATTAATTTAGTGCCTCTTATGAGCCAGGCACTGATTGGTGTCATTAACAGAAAAGACAAATTACCTGTTTTGTGACTTACGTTTTAGTGGGAGAACAGGTGATAAAGAAACAAATAAAACCAACCAACCACCCGACCAAACAATAAACAAACAATACAATTACAAATAATGATAGATACTGTGAAGAAAAATAAAGCAGGAAGAAGGGTATGTGTGTGTGAATGTTTAGATTGTCTGGCCAGGTAAGTATTCTCTAAGAAGGGTATAGTTATTTTTTTTCTTGAACTGAATCAAGATGGCGGAATAGAAGGCTCCCAGCATCACCCTCTCCCACAATCAACCTATTTGCAACTATTAAAAAGCAATGACTGCTGAACTGGAACCACTAGAGCTCAAGGGAAGAGGAGGAGAGACCTACAGAGTTCATGAAGGTGGGAGAAGACAGGATGAGAGAAAGAAAGGACCACTCTGACATTTTCAAGCCCTGGCCACTTCAAGGCTGGCCCGGTGAGCACAAGGAGCACAAGGCTGGCAAAAACCACAGTTCTTCCCTTTGTGTGAAGTTGCTTGGAGTCTGCAGGGGAGAAGAGGGCCTTGGTGGACCCCAGGCCAGCTAGACCACTAACAGGGTTCCTGTGGACCCGCAGAGGAGCAAGGGGCCACAGACAATTGAAAAAAGGAGCCATTCAGAGGCTGGTGAATCATTGCAAGGTACTGGTGCATGGCCCGTCCCATGGGAAGTTTTTGGAATGTGGGTGGGGGGGGAATATTGGGGCACAGCATGGATAGCTGATCTGTCCCCCAGCCAGCACAGGATCACTAACTGGAGACTGGTCAGGAATATAGAACTGAAGAGGGCAGTTTGCTGAAAAGACTCAGGCCCGGACCAGAGTTTCCATACAACCCAGGTGTACCAGACCTCACAACACCTAGAAGAGTTTACAAGGTCAACAATTAAAACCTGAGCTGCACAAAAAGCCTTCCACAGAGAATCAGCAGCAAAGCAACAATTTATCTCAACCACAGAGCTCAAGTGCTGGTTCCCACAGGAAGATCCCCCCTTTTAGAAGTAAGCAAAGGACAACAAATTAGTTCCGGTGCAGAGTTTTAAGTGGTGGGAATAGCAAATAATCCAACATAAAACTGAAAGAAAAAACAAAATACCTACAGATCAGGGACAAAGTTCTGATATTAACTAGTAAAGATCTAACACCACCAAAGAACATCTGTAAAACCTAGAAGAACCGGAAGTCCCCAGGCTCCCAAGCCAGGGTGGGGATAGGGCCAAGGGCCTGAGCCATGCCCCCTCAAAGTCTGCATCCAGTCCAATGACAACCACAAGGCTGCCACTGGAAGCACCTCGGGCTCCCGAGCTGGGGCGGTGGGGGGCAAGCACCTCAGCTACACCCCCCAATGTCCACAACCAGCCCAATGACAACCAAGCTGCAGCTGGAGTCCCCCTGGTCTCCTCTGCCAGAATGAGGAGGGTGCCATGGGCCTGAACCATGCCCCACTCCCCCCACTTGTCCTCCCATGCTATCCTCTTCCCCTTTCCATTCTCCACCTCCATCCCAACTCTCCGCAACATCTTAGAATATAAAATAATAATAAATAAATAAATAAATTTTAAAACAGCAAAAAAGTTTTTAAAAATAAAAAGTTTTTCTTAAAAAATTAATTAATTAATAAGAAGGGGATAGTTGAGCAGAGACTTGAATGAAATGAAATGAGTCATGGAAACATTTGTGGGAAGACTTTTCCATATAGAGAGATGAACAAGTTCAAAGATCTTGAGGTGGGAATGAGCTTGGTGTATTGAAGGAATAGCAAGAAGGCTAAAGCAGAATAAGGTAGGAAGTGAGGACAGGCTGAGAAGCTGCTGGGGTAAAGGTATGAGACCCAGAAAGGAGCATGCTAGTGTAACACCAGGTGGTCACTTGACTTGCTTCGAAAAAGGGTGGGTTCCATTATTCCAAGGCTTCAGTTTTGCTCAGGAAGTGTGTAAGATTGTGGAACTGGGGAGGATATGCAGGACTGAGCAAGGAGTACCACTGTCCTGGGCCTCTACGTTAGACATTTTATGTTGAGAGAGAAGTACAGCCATTGTAATATGCATGTATGTGTGTTAAAGTCTCCCATTTTAAACACACTTCAGTTTTGTAACCCTGTTTTCAGATACCTTCTGGTTTAGGCAGCATTTGATTTTCAATCATTTGGCTTTCTTAGTTTTTCCCATTATTGTGGCTCTTCCAGAAAAGCTTAGAAAGAACTCAGTGAAGGATTTCACTGCTTGTGGCCACAAGGGGGCAGGGTGAGTCCACAAACTGAATGCAAATGCTGGCTGTAGCTTTGGGCTTCCTTGCTTGTCATCACCACTCAGACACTCAGCTGCAGCTTCACTACTTACTGTATGTCACCTTTCTATTTCTTGCCTTCAGTGTGGCCCGTCTCATCCAGTGCACTATGCCCTGCTCTCAATGCAGCCAGTGTGGGAGCTGCTCTTCAATGTCTGAGAAAGAAAAAGTTTCCTCCTCAACCCCCAGGTTTTGCACGTTTAGTGGAATTTGTGAAGAACACAGTACATACTAGGTGTTGGTGATCTTATGTATGGTAGAAATGAGGAGAAAGCAGTGACCAGGGGAGAAAAAGTTTAAAAAAAGGAAGTACATTCTTATAAGAACTAATCATTTTGTTGATGAAAGAGAAGGAAGAAAATGACATTTGTTGGACCTAGTGCATGCTATTTATAGACAATCAGCTCACTTTTTAATGCTTCACTATAACTAAGAACTAGGTTGTACTATCCCCACTTTGCCCAGAACGACATAGCTAATAACTTTCAATCCACGGTTTAAACCCTGGTCTTTCATTAAGTTCCACCACCTTTCATAAACTCATGGAAAGAGAAGAAAACCCTTCAGAAGAAACAGAATAACAAGTGTGATTAATATTGCCAAATGAAGCCTACAAGTACCCAGGGGGTGCTAATTAAAGCCAGATAAGGGAGGATATAATTAAGCATAACTTCCTGGACAAAGTCAGTCCTGAGTTGAATTCTGGAGGAGATGCAGGCCACAGATTGACAGAGTAATAAAAACACTAAGAAAGGAAGGAAGTCATGTGGCAAGGAGACAAGCTTAGCTGAAGCATAAGAGTTACAGGAAAAAGTAATGAGACCTAAGGAGGAGGGAGGGAGCAATTGTTCAACTACACAGGCGTTTGCTAAGCTTCAGCTCTGTGCAAGGCACTGAGCTAGAGTGTAGGGGGATTCAAGTGAAAACAAACAATTCCTACACTTGAAGACTTTACATTTAAACGGGAGAGATCAAACATGTTTCCAAATAACAATAGTACCAAGGTGAAATGTAATGTGACCTTTATTGTAAAAGTAAACCAAAAACTGTGGGAATACAGTAGATGGAGGGTGAATCAGGGCAGACTTCATAAATGGGCTCAGTCTTGAGGGATGGGAATATAGGATTTCAACAGGTAGAGATGAGGAGGAATAGTCTGAGCCATCACAAAGGGAATGGTAGGGTACTTGAGGAATAGTGAGTAGTACCAGGTGGTACAGGATGAGTGAGTGACAGCAGGAAGGCAGTACAGTTGTCGCTCAGTATCTGCAGGGGGGATTCGTTCCAGGGCCTCCCACAGATACAAAAACTCATGGATGCTCAAGTCTTTTGTATAAATGGCATAATATTTACATGTAACCTGCGCACATCCTTTCGTATACTTTAAATCGTCCCTAGATTATTCATAATACTTAATGCAATGTAAATGCTATGTAAATTATTGTTATACTGTATTTTTTTATGGGCAGCTGCCAGAACCTGAATAGGTTCAGAGCAACTCTCTGTTATACTGTATTTTTTATTTGTATTTTTTTATTGTAGTATTGCTGTTTTTCATTGGGTTTTTTTTTTCCAAATATTTTTGATCCAAGGTCAATTGAATACATGGATGCAGAACTGCAGATATGGAGAACTGACTGTATATGCTCTTTAGCAAAGAGGGGATCTGATGAAACCATGTTTTCTGAAAAAATAACTGGTAGTAGTACATAAGTATTGCAGGGGAAGAAATGGAGTTTTATAGGACAGCTAAGAGACTACTGCCAATAATCCAGGCACAAGGAAATGAGTTCCTGGACCTGGAACAGAGAAAATGGAAAGTTCTCCCTCTAAAGTGTTGTGCTTTGCACATTAGTCTTTAATTTGGATAATAAGAGTCTGTCCCTGAGAGGGTGCTTGCTCCCCTCTGAGACTGCAAAACTGAAGGCTCAAACCTGAAGCACAGCGCCTCTGTGGAGATTATATGAGAATTTTTTTCAAAGGAAAAATCTCTGCTCTGTGGCCCTTCCAAGTCTGTGTAGGTTAAGAAGTGAGAAAGAATGTCGGGAATGTTGATGGGGTGTCAGCAGGGAAGACTGGCTGCCTGCCCGGCTGCCAGGAGGACCTAATGGCATGGCATTTTCCTTCTTAGAGGTGCTTCAGGCTTGCTCCTTCAGCTTTGCAAGATCAGAAAGTTGATTTTGTCAGCACCCTCTCAGAGAGATACTCACTTTCTTTCCCAAGCTCAAGACTGAAGGATAAGCTGGAATATATACATATTTTGGTTTTGTTTTTTGGTGGCTGGTCAATACAGGGATCCAGACCCTTGACCTTGGTGTTACGACACTGTGTTCTAACCAACTGAGCTAACTGGCCAGCCCTTAGAGGGAGAACCATAATCACGAAGAAGAGCAGAGACTTGACGAACTCACTCTTGCGGTGGGGACATGTAACTGAGTCAGCACACCTTCTCTGAGCCAGACTTGGATGGGCACTGCCAGCGCGTGCCCATTGCTTCCCTTCTCTGTGCTCCATTTCTGGCCAACCCTCTCCCCTTCCAATGAAGAACACATTCATTCTTTAGATATGCCAATACTACCAATAAGGCTACAGCCAAATCTGGCTCTGGTCAATAAGCCGTTCTCCTTTCTTAAGGACCTCATCACTCTGTGTTGATTTTGTAGTTTAACTATCTGGGGGGAAAAAAACCTATTTTCTTATTTGTAGATTCTGGATGGGAAATTGCTTTGCCCCTTTACATTGCCCATGGTAGGAGTTTCTAATCTTCTACCCTTTCCCTGGAGAGACAAAAAGAAACACTATTTCACCTCTCCAAAATTCTGTCATTTGAACTCTAAGCAATTTCTTTTTCTTTCTTTTTTTTTTTAAAGATGACCGGTAAGGGGATCTTAACCCTTGACTTGGTGTTGTCAGCACCATGCTCACCCAGTGAGCTAACTGGCCATCCCTATATGGGATCTGAACCCGTGGCCTTGATGTTATCAGCACCACACTCTCCCAAGTGAGCCACGGGCCAGCCCCAACTCTAAGCAATTTTATCCTCCACTTTCTCAGCTCCTTTGCTAAATTCCATTTCTTTAGTCCTGTAACTTCCCCTTATGCTTTAATAGTTATTTTGCCTCACTGAAGAGAAGCTGCTCAGTCATTTCCATACTTGTTACTCAAGTCAAAGTCCAGGTTCCAGGCTCAGAAAAATTAAATACTTCCTGTTTTGCCTGTGACGAAATGAGATTCACATTATTTTTTAAAAAGACATTTCTTTTTACTTAAAGGAATCTTTCCTTAGCAATGACTTTATATTTAAAGTACCCTAAAACATAATGTGGCAAATGAGAGTTTGAGGAGGAATAGTCAAGAATAATGTTGCTTTATAAATTCCTTGAGGGCAAATATATATCTGAGGGCAAATATATATATTTCATTCTATCAGATATATTCTGATATATATATATATTTATATATAAATATATATATATATCAGAATATATCTGATAGAATGAAATATATATATTTGCCCTCAGATATATATTTGCCCTCAAGGAATTTATAAAGCAACATTATTCTTGACTATTCCTCCTCAAACTCTCATTTGCCACATTATGTTTTAGGGTACTTTAAATATAAAGTCATTGCTAAGGAAAGATTCCTTTAAGTAAAAAGAAATGTCTTTTTAAAAAATAATGTGAATCTCATTTCGTCACAGGCAAAACAGGAAGTATTTAATTAATGAATCCTCATAACTATTTATGGAAGATGGTAAAGTTTAAATCATTCTGGTCATAAAGAAATGTATTTGGTGCCCCTTTTAGCCACAGGATAAGTCATGAAATATGAAGTCATCTAACTCTCACCACACCTCTCCTGTACTGGATCCAACATGTTGGACTGAAGCCCCTTTGTTCCCTGTGGAGAGTCTGCCACCTCTGCAGACTTGTCCCCAGGAATGTCATTCTAGAAATAATCCAGCTTCTCTCTGGGGTCCATGAGTCACATACAGAAGTTAATTCATTGGAGCACCTGGCTTTTTTAGGCCCTTTGTAAACGCATTTCAGAAACCCTCATGACTCTCTGAAAGAAAGTCGGGTTCCACTTCAGTTTCTTTCCAGCTCTTGCTTCATTTCCTCTGTGCTTCCCCCACCACCTTTTATTTGGCTTTCATTGACAACCTTTACCTGCAGGCCTAGATCCCAATTCCTGAGTGATCCCAATTCCTGAGCTAGTGTTGCCTGAAGCTGGAAGTACACCAACAAAGCCTTATTAGCTCATCTACCCAGCTCCATTCATTCAGGTTTGGATTGACATCACACTCCACTAGACCATCCCCATCCTCTTTTCTGCTAACCACACTTGTGGGATATTGTGTGCCAATGACTAACTTGTATAATCTGTATCTTTTTTTTTTTCATTTTTAAAATTCAGTTTTTATATCAGAAGTAATAATTGAGTATATTTTCACTGTAAAACAACAACATAAAGCTGAAGTCCCCTTTGTTAACTGAGAATTTAATTTGCATTGCCATATAGCCTTTTGATTGTTTTTATAGTCTAGGATGTTTTTTAAATATAAGAAATACATGATTACAATAAGATTAAAACAATATAGAAGTATGAATAGTTCTGCCCCATTTCTGCTCCCTGTCCACTGTTAACAGTCTGATGATAGCCTTCCAGACCTTTGTAAAATGCATTTACATGCATGCAAGTATGTATATACTTAGGCAGATAGTGTTTTTTTATATGAATGAGATTTTTTTTAATGTCTTTATTGATCTTTATTGATATCCTTTATTTACTTACTATTGCCTAGCTTTCCGTGTCAGTACATTTAGTTTTACTTTGTTAACAGCTGGATAATACTCCATAGTTTGAGTGTGCCATATTTATTTAAACATTCCCCCACTGGGGCTGGCCAGTTAGCCCAGTTGATTAGAGCATGGTGCTGATAATGCCAAAGTCCAGGGTTTGGTCCCTATACTGGCCAGCCACCAAAAAAAATAAATAAACATTCCCCCATTGCTGGGCATTTGAATTGTTTCCTTTTTGGGGGATTGATTATTTGTTATTACAACAATGCATACTGAACATCTTTGCATATGTCTCTGTGTACTGTCCAAGAATGTCTCTAAGCTAGATACCTAGAGATACAATCAGTGGGTCGAAAAATGTACCCATCTTTTAAAATGTTATATTTTCCAAAATTTACAACTAAAGAATTAAACATTTTAACCACTATGTATTTCCCTTTCTTCTGCAGAGAGTTCTATCCTGGGAACTGACATTGACCTTCAGACTATAGACAATGATATTGTCAGCATGGAGATTTTCTTCAAAGCCTGGCTACATAACAGTGGAACAGACCAAGAACATATCCATCTTCTTTTTCCTTCACCATGTTTCAGCAACATTTCCAGAGCCAGAGATAATCCAAGTACACAACCTCCAAAAGATATATAGGCTGTGATTATCCTTGTCTAGGATTTGGACTCTAGAATGGTGATTCATCAGAAAACAGAGTAGTTGAGGTTTAGGGACTGGATGAGGATTGGATAAGGCTGTCTAGTGTTAAGCATGAGGGGTAAGAAGAGAAGCTCTAAACAGTGACCACAGTTAAAAGCTGAGCCTAATTAAGCCCAGCCAGCAAATGCCAGTTAGTTTTAGGGCAAAGTCTTAGGTACCTCAATGACAGGGCATTAGTTACTACATAAGAGCAGAGTGAATCATATATTTTCCTCAATAGTCTCATTTTTTTTTTTCCTTTTTGTCTTTTTTCGTGACCGGCAACGGATCGCAACCCTCGGTGTTGCTCCCGCACCTCGCTCAGCCAGTGAGTGGCCGGTCTGTATGTGGGATCCGAACCCTTGGCGGGAGCGCCGCCGCGCTTCCCAAGCAGCGCACTGTAGCAGTGCGCCACCGAGCCGGCCCAATAGTCTCATTTTTAACATGGCAAATATTATTGGCATTTTAATTTGAGACATGCTGGCACCTTAACAATATCAACAGGGCCTGTGGTGAAAGGAAGAGAACCAAGATTTATTAGAGATCTTCTTACTATGGAGGCACCAAGTTGAGGAAACAAAAGCAACTACAGAGAGAGGCTCCCAGGGAGGACAACCAGTGGCCCAAGACAATGTTTACAAAGCAGTTCAAGCAATCGTTGAAACTGAGAGATCAATCCAGTGCTCTAGGCGTGCCAGCAAGGTCCTAGATATTGTTCTGGCTGGTGGTGATACTACATTCCAGGTTCTACTAGGTGGTGCGAAAAAGGCTATTTCTAGTCTCCCATTCCCTTTGAAGGTTGGCTTAGGAACTGGGGTGGCAGGGTCTGCAGATGGGGCCATCAGTATAGCCTGCCACACTGAACTTGGGAAAGCTGACTCCTTAGGGCCCAGCTCCAAATGGTAGGGACCAAGGTGTGTCTTCTTTAGGGATGGGAGTTTGTACCCATTTTTCTCATTGAACAGAATATTGGTAATGGCCACAGAGATCATTAAGTGTTGAAGGCTGGACAACGTGATGTTAACTGGAGCCCTTCTCACAGGCTCTGACAGATACATATGGGGTTATTGCCTCCTCTGAGGGCCCTTTCTTGGCTATTAGCAGTATATTTGAGTTTTTATTTATGTCCCCTTTTCTTCAGCTGTAATAGAACTCTGCTGTGACTACTGTTTCTTTTAGACAGGGAAGAGCCCTTTGGGATAGGATTATGGTTTTCCAAGACTCTTTCTTTGTAGGGATAGCCATCAGGTCTCTTCCCCCTTCCCCAATTTCAATCTAGGGACAACTTAACTTGATCTTAATATGTCTTTCCTTTGTGCGTAAAATCTTCTTCTCAGTACCTCCATTTCACCCCTTTTGTCCAAGGCCAAAAGTACTAATTCCTCCCTGTCCCATCTTCTGGAATTCACTTATCTATTTTCCCCTATCTAAGGCAGCTTGCATCTTTATACAGAGCTAGTTTATAGCTAAAATTGAGCCTTCCCTCTGTGCCAAGCACAACATTAACTCCTTCACTTGCTTTATCCCATTTCATCTTTACACAACACCATGAGGCAGCTACTGTTACCATTTATCCTTGAATCTAAGATGCTATCAATTGTAATATACACCACCATTTTATGTACCACTAAGAAAGAAAATATTGCCAATTAAACATGACACAGTGCTTTCTTTGAGAGAGCTCTTTTAGGTTAGAGTAGCAAGTAAAGACTAAGAATGTCTGCCTGGCCAATGGTGATTGTAAGACACATATAGAGATGTTAGTATGTGGGGAAAAAAATGTGTCTTGACCAATTAAATACAATATTATCCCTGTTTTACAAATGAGAAAACTGAGACTTAGAGAAATTAAACACTTTCCCAGGGCTGCACAGACTAATAGCAGAGCCAGGATTTGAAGCCAGGCAACTCCAGGGTCCGCTCTTAACCCTTAGGATCAAAAATCAATATTTTGTACATTTGCCTCCAGAGTCTGGGGCTTTATTTACTACACTAACCTGCCTCACGCTGGGCAATTCTGAAAAGAAGGGCTAGAGATTCACTTCTCTCATTAGGAGGGCTATGGCCCTCAAATGCCAGGAACTCCTACAACCTGCCTTTCTTCCACTGTTTTATGGCATTTGCCCGTGGTGCTGATGAGAATTTCTCTAGCTTCTCTTCCCTCTTTCCAAGGATTTCAGCACCAGGGTCAGAGCCAGAATGTTCATCTCCATCTGTAATCATTTTTTGGAAATCTGTGGGTCTTCAGGGTGCATGGTAGAACTTAGATACAGACTGTAGTCAGCTATTCTGCTGGGAAGATCTTCACTGGAATCCACATGCTCAGGTACCTTTGAAATGAGGTCTGGGGAAATTAGACCTCCTCTAGGGTAGATAGATATGACCCACCTGAGATTTTAAACAACCACAATAAAGGTTATACTATAGTTATCTATTATTTTTAAAACTGATGCATTGCAATACATATGGATTTCTAAACATGTAGCTCATGACAAAAAAATGAAACAAAATAAAACAAAAAACCTGAGCTGTTCTACCATAGACTCTTGAGGAGTGCTCAGATGTTCGTGTTAACTCCTCCTGACAAGGTTCTCCACCCCACACCACCTACTTCTTTGGCTCCCTAGGGCCCTTCACCCCATCTCTAGGTGTTTCCTTAGAGGCCTCTCTCTGGAAGACAGAGTACAGTCATCTACAGATGAGTGCCTTTTCTTGGTCTTTGGTTTGAGGTCTGCCATCTCTGCACTTGGGCTCTGGGTGGCAAGAAGTGCACCTGGTTCTAGGTTTGAGCCCTGCTAAAATAGTTTTCCCAGCTTTGAAACACCCTGCTGAGACTACAGTTTGAGTAGTTCTCAGCCTTGGCTGTAATAGGAATCATGAGGAACTTTTAAAAATGTCTATATCTGGGCTCTACCACCAGAGATCCTGATTTAATTGGTCTGAGGTAGGACCCAGACATCAGTATTTTTTAAAAGTTCCCTGTGTGGGCCGGCCCGGTGGCGCACTGGATAGTGCGCCGCTTGGGAAGCGCGGCGGCGCTCCCGCCCGAGGGTTCGGATCACACGCACCCAAAAAAAGCTAGTAGGGAAACTTGCCAGAATTTGAACCCAGATCTGCCAAAACTCCAAAGTCAGACCATAATTGTGTCTCCCAGTGTGTAAATATCTATCAAATACTTTGTGCACATGTGTGAACATGCCAAACTTTGAATGATTTAAGTATAACCTGTATTTTAATACTTAGGACAGCATCATAAAATTAATTTCTAAATGAATATTGAAATTTATCCAGTTTCTATGTTTAGCAATTGGTGTTAATTTACCTCTCATAAGTGCTAGAAAGGTTCTACAATACCTCCTCCAGCCCTTTTATACTATTCAAGCTTTTTATTAGCCCTAATGTTGATTGCCTTCCCAGGGCATCTACTAGTTTGAGTATAATTTGTCTAATTAAATTTAAAGAAGAGATGTTTCAGGGAGCACCATTTCATCATTTCCTCTTAAACTCTATGCTGTGGACTTTAATGAGGACCTAAACCCCATCTTAACCCAGCCTTAGTTTCAGCACAGATGAGCTGTGCTTGTTAAGACAGTCTCCTGTGTGATTCTTACTGCAACAGCATTGAGAACCTCAGCCAGATGAACACAGCTGTCCAATTTTAAAGCCCAGGGACCAGAAACGGAGAAGTCATGCACAGAAGAAATGAGGGGAAGCTGGAGTCCTAGGCAAAGTCCTTCCTACTGACTTCCCGGGCTCTGGGACATAGCAGGCCAAGAGCCATCTCACCCAGAATTAATGTCTAGTTCTTATTCACTGGGCGCAGGAGGGCCAGCTGGATCTGACATCTGTTCTGCCACTCTTTTTCTTCTATGTTATTTCTACTTTTGTTTTTACCTCATGTTTCAGTTAATACAGTCATTTCACAAATCACCAACATCAACTACTAGCCTTCTCACAAGTACACAACATTTGTGTGTTTGTGGTCCCTGATGTACAATGGTTCGACTTACAATTTTTCAATATGCATTCAGTAGAAACCATACTTTGAGTACCCGTACAATCATTGTTTTTCACTTTTAGTACAATATTCAATAAATTACAAGATATTCAACAGTTGTAATGAACATGGTGTTAGATGATTTTGCCCAGCTCTAGGCTAATGTAAGTGTTCTGAGCATATTTAAGGTAGGCTAGGCGAAGCTATGATGTTGGGTAGGTTAGGTGTATTTAATGCATTTTTGACTTACTGTATTCTCTACTTAGGGGTTTATTGGGACATAACCCAATTGCAAGTTGAGGAGCATCTGTATTCACAAGTTTGTTATCAGTATTCAAACCAGATATACATTTTATTGAAAAACTTAATAATATCAAGAATTCAAGCCTAGTCCAACATAACATTGTATACTGTAGCATGTGAAGGTATCTGCTGAGCAGAAACTTAATACAGAAGCATGTAATACCTAGATGAATAACTCATACCTAGTCTCAGCCTTCCTCAGAACTGTTGTCTGATGCAGCAGTGATGCTCCAAGGCCCAGAAGGTTCTAGACTTAGGTTTCTTTGGGGAATTAAAAAATAAACTATTTCAGGAACTTATTCCTCCCTCTCTCCCCAGAATGTCCCTAGAAGAGCCCACAGAGAAACAGTAGCAGTCAGCTGACGGCCTGACTTCTGCTTTCCTGCTCTTCCTTCATCTGATCTGCAGTCTTGCCAAAGCTTAGCCGCAGGGAAGTAGCAGAGGCAAGATTTCCTTTTGTGATTGCCAAAAGGCTCTGCATATTTTGGCATTAGCTGCCTCCTCCACAGAGGATGCGTGTTCCTCAGCCTGGATCACAAGCTACGTCTCTCACCATGAGACAACTGCTCAGCCAGCCCAGAAGAAAAAAAAGTAAAAATCATGTCAGGCCCAGAAAATAAGTTAACTATTATGTAGAACAACAGACATACTGTAGGTTGTAGACTGGCTCAACCTTCCCAAACCATTTGTACTTTCCTCTTTCCACCCCCCTGCCTCATCCCATCCCTTGCTTGTCTGGTGGAAGTGGAATGGGTGGCAGATGTTGTCTCTTAATAGCATAGCCTAAGGTAACTTGTGAACCACAGTCCCTCCTCTGATGCTGCTTTTATTGTAGTGTGCCTGAAATGTGATCTCCAAGAGCGACTTCTCAGCCCTTCCCTGCTCCCTGGAACAGCTGATGGCTCCTTGAGAATGGATGACCCCAAGGGAGACTTCAGCACTCTCTACCACATGGCTTCCCAATCATCAGCCTCTCGTTACCAGCTCCAAGTGGTCAAGTATGGTCCAAGAGAACCTTCTCTGTTCATGCAAATGCTATTCTTACAGGTTCCATGGCTAGGAAGTCCAGAGATAGGCAGTATCTCTAAGTGCTAGGCAGGCAAGAGTCAGTTCTGAGGTGGCAGTTACAGGTATGTCATGAAAAACCAAGTCCAGGCTACTCAGCACGTGGAGGTCAGATGAGCAGATGGTGGAAGAAGTGCTGCAGTAGAACACTCTGAGGCTTGGAAACCCAGAAAGACTCTGAACACAGAGAAGAACAAGATCAGTGGGAAGTGTGTATCCATTCAGTAAATGTATATTGAATATCTACTTGTGTTTAGGCATGCGGACAGAGATCCAACCTCTAAGAAGCAAGTGGTTCATAAGATCTAACCCTGCCACCTCTCGTTTCTCTAAATTCTACAATTGCTGCTTTCAGGGGAACCAATTCTAGGGTAAAATTAGTAATGATGGCAAAGACTACTTTTAGTGCTTCCTGGTTCCTACCACAGTGTCATGCACAGGTTCCTGAGCTTTGAGAATCTACTGTGTGCCAGATACCATGCTAGATGCTGGCCAAAGATGAATAAATCACAGACCCTAAAAGTTTTCACGAAAGGGTCTTAGACTTAAGCTGAATTTAAGTGGATCTGGATAGAGGTTCTAGATATCACTGAGGAGTCTTTCACTGCCATTGTCTCTTCTCAGGGCTCTAAAATCTAGTGGAGTCTGTGAGTCATTGATGTATGGACTCCCATTCATCCTCAGACCCACAAGCTGTTGGCAGCTGGACTGGGATGAGCTGGAGACAAACCAGCAGCATTTCCATGCTTTGTGTCACAGCCTGCTGGTGAGTACCCATGTCCACAGGTGGGAAAGAAGAATAGTGTTAAAGTACCAACCACAGAAAAGCAGCTAATTCTACCCTAATCCCACACCTGCCTCAGCCCTCAAGAGGACAGAAAAAAAACTGGAAATACTCTGAAATTTAGAGGAAGAATGACTTGCCTTTGATAGTTTCATGCTATAGAAAATAATTCCTTGATTCAGTTATATAATACTAAACTTCAAACCTCTGATTTTGTAAATATATTAGTCCATTTCTGTTGCTTATAACAAAATACCTGGAACTGGGTAATTTGTAAGAAAACAAAATTTACTGCTTATAGTTTCAGAGGCTGGGAAGTCCAAAGTCCAAGGAACACATCTTGTGAGACTCTTCTTTGGTGGTGGCTTCACAGCAATGCAAGGGTCTCACATGGCAGGAAATGGCAGAGTGCAGAAAGAGACTCTCACATGTTCTCCTTTTAAAGCCCTTAGAACAATGCCCATGACCACCATTAAACTATCAATGTAATCACCTCTCCAAAGCCCCACCTTTCAATTACCATAATAGGATTTCCCATCCTCTTAACACTGTCACAGTGGGGACCAAGTTTCCAATACCTGGAACTTTGTGGGACACAATTTAAGCTTCAATGAGTTTGGGAGGACATTCAATCCATAGCAGTAAGCTTAATATTTAAATGGCAACAGGGGATTTTCCATAAGTAACTATATTTTAAAACCCACTTCCTTCCTAACACTGTGTTGGACATTATGGTTCATTTAAATGAAGAGCACCTGTTCATGCCAGACATTATGCTAAGCCTTAGATATCTATTCATTGGTGACATAATAGACATTATCTATAACCTTAAGAAACTTACTCTGTAATGGAAAAGACAGAAATATATATATTCTTAATCATGAGAAGTTTATAAAGGAAAAGAAGAGGCTGCTATCAGAGAGCCTGTCTGTGAAAGTGACATTTAAACTGAGACCTGCAAGATGAGTGGGAATTAGCCAGGTGGAGGGTGGCAGGAGGAGAATTCTAGGTGCAGTGAAAGGTCTATGCAAAGATACAAAGGCTAGAAAGAACCGAGAGAAGAATTAAAAACAGAAAAGCCATTGTGACTGAAATATGGAGCAAGGGAGAGCGAGGCAAAAGGTGGGGCTGGAGACATGAGCAGGAGTCAAATAGTGCAAAGCTCTGTAGGCCAAATGAAGGGTTCTGGACTTTATTTAAGTAGGAAAAGAAATAATGAGAAATGACATCATCTATTTAAGTTTTTAAAATCACTTGGGCAGAAATTTGGAAATGAACTAGCAGAAGCAAGCATGGAATCAAGAAAATGAGGTAGGAAGGCATTACAGTGGTCTAGGCAAGAGATGATGGTGGCTTGGACTAAAATGTTGAAAGTCAAAATGAGAAAAATAAACCAATTACAAAAGTATGTTAGAGAGAGAATCATCAGAACTTGGTGAGGAATTGGATGTAGGGAGTGAGAAAGCAAAACACAAATAACTGCTTGGTTTCTGACTTGAACAACTAGATAGATGTCATTCTCTGAAGTGGGAAGAATAAAAGAGCACACACATGAAACTAATGCAGCAGTAAAAATAAAACAACTGCAAATAGAATCCAAGGACAGATACAGAATAAAGGTTTGACCTAGTAGGATATGGGTGAGCAGGACAGCACAGCAACATGTCTCTTTTACTATCAGAAGCAGACTTCTTTTTTTCCTGTTTCAAAGCCCACACTCTCTTTCAAGTCCACCCACTGAGTTCCTGTTTCCTATCTGAAGAACATCCATCTCCTGTCTTTGCAGAGCAGAGACAGCACACTCGTTCTGACTTAGCACCCAACAGCTCAGTGTACTATTTACTCCACCCAATTCCTAAGAAACTCAGAGAGGAATATCACTTGGTAGGAATTTCTCCCAAGTGGCTTCAGTACATTCTTATAGTACATAATATTTTAAACAGCTAGTCAAGCAGAGAACTCAGAGAAGCCTAATTAAAGTGTTGGTCAAAGGAGAGGGTCTTTGTCACCTGAGTATAGTCAAATATAGACAGATTATGGTATTTCCTCCTGTTTTTTCAAATTCAAAATTTCATCAAAATGCTTTTCTTTGTCCATATTGTTCTATCTATAAAAATAAACCTTACAGCATATATCTGAAATAGATAGATTTCTTAGCTATTTAAAGAGACTAGCTTGAGACAGAGTGAGGGAGTCCCACTGAAACTCTTACATAGGGCTGGCCAGTTAACTAAGTGGTTAGAGCACAGCCTCATAACACTGAGATTACAGGTTCAGATCCCTGTATAGGCCCACTGCCCCCCCCCAAAAAAAATACATATATATATTTTAAACATACATTAGCATTTTAATACACTGCTAGAGGGAGTGTAAATTTTCTGTAAAATGATACCCTTCAACACTTTTGCTGGGAATGTAGCCCAAGAAAACAGTCAAAACACAGCAAAGATATATATACTAGTATGTGTATCTCAGTGTTATTTACAATGGTAAAAAATTGGAAACAATCTAAATGTCCTAAATAGAGGAATGGTTAAATCTAAATAGGGGAAAGGTTATAGAAACTATAATTCAGCCTAACAATGAAACATTATGTAGCCATTGAAAATAAGGAAGAGAAAGAGTATTCCCTTCCATCTGGGCTTATATACAGAAGATCAGAGTCTCCCTGCTACTGAACTCAGGGTTTGAAAATCTGTATTTACTTATTTATTTGACAAATATTTATTATATGCCAGGCATTGCTCTAGGGACAAAGAGACCTCTTCTTTATCAGTCCTCTCTCTTGGAAACTCACAAGTATGTGGTTGACCCATCACTTATAGATACACATTTTTTGGAGTAATTGTAAGTAGTAGTCACTTAACAAAGTGCTTTCATACTTTACCTCATTTAATCCTCACAGTACACTGTAAGGTAGGGATTGTTGTCCCTATTTTTACAGATGGAGAAAATGAGGCCTAAAGAGACCAAGTGACTTACCAAAGGTCACACAGCTACTGAAGCGGCCAAGTCAGAATTTGAACCTAGTTCTGTAGACTACGAAGCCCATGCTTTTAACTTATTTGCTAAATTCCCTACTCTGAATGTATCCAGATAAATACAGACTACAACACTATTCTCCCTTCACTTATACTCCATGCTTGCATCTTCACTGGACTTGAACTCACTTAAAGTGTCTGGGTACTCATAACAGCTCCTTACTCATCTTGTATTATTGTGCTCTCTATTCTGTCCCACATCATTCAGATTAAAGACTACTTTCCTATTCTGGAAAAGAGAGAAGCAAAATAGTGCTTAAGTGGCTCTTCCTTCTTGCTTTTCACATGACATCTCCAAGCAGCAAAAATCCTGAATGTCAGTTTGTAATAGAAGGAAGCATTTTTCACAAGCTTCAGCCCATTTATTCAACAACAAATATTTTTGCATACCTACTATGTGACAAGACTTATTTAGAATTTTAAGCTTCCTAACCCTGTTTTTACAAGTTTGCCACATTTCTTTAACTCCATCCTTGGTTTTGTATTCTTTCTTATACCTTTTTCAGATGTTCTTTTAAAATCTGATTCCAAGTCAGCTCCCTGTGTAACTCTCTTGTCTTCTGTTTCTTATTGCGATGGTTCCCCTCCAGCCACCTTCTCATTCTAACTTCTGCCTTTCTGTTAATAGCAGCACCACCATTGTCCAGTCACCCAGGCTTGAAACCTCAGTCCCTTTCAGTCATCTTACCTTTACACCCACTTCATCACTAAGTCACATCAATTTTCCTCTCACATATTTTTCCATGTGCCAGTGCCCACTCACTTACTAAGCCTTGCCTGTTCTCCCCTCATGATACCTACTGCATTTGTTTTCTCCTCTCCATTCTTATCACTATCCCAGATCAAACCCATTACTCTTTCCTTCAGTGTTGCAATAATCTCTTAATTCGTCTCAATGCCTTTAGTGTTTCCCCTTCCCAATCCATTTCACATACTGTTAAGATTAATCTTCTTGAAATACAGCAATGATTCTGCTGCTCCTCACCTTAAAAATATTTTGTGGCTTACTGTTGTTTATCCATAAAGTACATATTCCTCAGCCTAGTTTCCAAAGTCCAGCCTGTGTCCCATTATTCCCTTTCATGTACCATACACTCCAATCAAATGAATATACAACCCTTAAATTTCCTCACCTTTGAACCTTTGCTCATGTTGTCTCTACTCCATGCAGAGACCTGAAACATGTCTCCATGTTTTCAAATCCTTATCCAGTCCTGAAAGGCCCAGCTTAAAAGGTGCTTCTTCAATGAGACCTTTTCAGATTTGTTTATCATTAGACCTTTGTGTGCTCTGTTTCTTTTTAAATAAAAGCATATTTAAGTGTGTTTTTCAATATAGGATCCTATGATTTGGGTTAAAGTCTAAGATATAAATTTGACTACACAAATCCAGAATGACATAGTTGCCTTTTGCTGGTATTTCTACCACTTCCCCACTATACCAAACAATTCCTCAGCCTTGGTCAAATTTAGTTCCAGAGTAGAAACTCCCCCTTTGTTACCTCTCTTTTTGGAGGTGTCAAGGCAAGGCAGTTTTCTATTATGTTGTGATAAAATATAATTTCTATTGTCCAGGAAAAGCCTGGGCTCTGGAATCAGATGGCCCTAGGTTTCTGACAGCTTCATTATTTCCCAAATGTGTGAACACAGACAACATACTTAACCTCTCTAAGCATCGATGTATTCATCTATTTGTCTAACAAATCTAGTGGGGCCCATGTAGTTTAGTCTATGCACGAATGGCATATAAAGGAGCACTATCCAGAGGGCCAAAAGTAATTTTCAAATTAATTGTGCTTTCAAAGAATACCAAAATGGATCTAGTTCATGACCCACAATGATATTTCTCAAATTTTCTTCCTCCACTCCTCAATTATTTCTAACCTGGAGCTGTTCCTAAAGACTTACACACACACACACACACACACACACACACACACACACACACACACACACACCCCAAAAACCCTAAACTCTACATCCCCAGTCCCTGTTCCTCTCTTAATCTTCTTCCTCCCCTTCTCAGCCATATATTGTAAATTGACTTAGCCTCTCTGACATAGTCCCCCTCCCTCTCAGGTTCTATGGCTTTCTACCTACTTAAAATATCCAAAAAAAGAACTGATAAACCTTCTCCTTTCATGAGTAGAAGTGGAGTGTGGGAGAAGATAAGGAGGGAGAAGATGCATGACAGACACATTAGTAACTCTTGTCCCTGTCACATGTAAAATAGAGACAATAAAATATACTTCTTATGGTTTTTAAGATGATTAATATTGCATGTGTAAAGCACTAGCACATGTTTGACATATGATTTGCACATAGTGGTTGCTTAGTAGTTCTATTTCGTTTTTGTTTGTTTGTTTGTTTGTTTTTTGTTGTTTTCATTTTGTTTTGTTTGGGGTTTTTGCAGATTCTAATTCTCTGAAGAAATTCTCCATATTTTCCATCTATTTTCTTGAACATACTAATCATAGTTATTTTCAGGTTCTTGTCAGCCAACTCTAATAGCCTCCTGGATCACCTGTGGATTTGTTTCTATTATCTCTTTTTTCCTCTTGGTTTTCAGACACGTGATCCTGTCTTTTGGCACATCTGGCAATATTTTAGTGAGAGATGCACATTGTGTTTAAATAAATTGTAGAGGCTCCAGTTGGTGTTGGCTTCCTCTAGAAAGGACCCACCTTTCCCTGCACTAGGCAGATAGAGTGATGGCTGATCATCTTATTCCACACAGAAACTGTGCTGCGTCATGCTGGGCTGCAGTCCCGCTAAAGCTCAGTCCGCCCATGGTTTGTTCCTGGCCCTTCAGAGTTTTACACTGAAAGCCTGGTGTATTATGTGCATCTCCTCCCCTTGGAAGCTTCCAACTCTAATCACTGCTAAAACAAGTCTGCTAAAACACTCTATCTACATTTTGGAGGCTTCCTCCTTAAGTGTTTTTGCTTACTGCCCCATGCAGCCCTAGTATTTGCCAAATATATTGATGAGGGGAAAATTGGCTTCAGTCTCACCGCTCCCCACCACTAAGTCCCCACTAAAAGATTGGGTGATTTTTCTGTTCTCCTGCAAGTGCCTCAGCAGATAGAAATCCTGGATTCTCAGCCCCTCCCTCCCCCCCATCACCACTTCCTCCAGCCCAGAATCAACATATGCCCTCAGGGTAAAAACAGCTGCAATAATTTCCTCATCTCTTTGGATTTTTCCCTTCCTAGAGTCCTAGCTAATTCTAGTTCTCATTGCCTCAGCAACTTCTCACTGCCTTCAAACAAATGGTTTCTGTATATTATCCAGCTTTTCTGGTTGTTCTAGGCAGGAGAACCAGTCTGCCACTAGCCACTCCAACCCACTCAGATGCAGAAGAAGATGCTTATTAAGTGTTCATTTATCCCCCCTTTGCCATCTGGCTAGACATATATTTCATTTTCTAATTTACCCTCAGCCAGTTGGCTGGCTCCACCATGTTTTCATTTTTAGGTTCCTGCATTTCCCTATAAGTGTTTAAGTATAGCTTGGTTTATTCACTGCTGTCTCTTCCTCCACCCCTCATTTTGAAGTTCTTCTGAATAAAGTCCACACTGCCGTAATTAAATCCTAGTGATTAGTGCCAACCCACCAGGCCTTATCAACTATAAATGTTGTGTAACTTTTCAAACTACCTTTCACATATGCTCTAACCCTTAGCCAACTGTAGCCTTATGTGTTATTTCATCACCTAATTTTTTACTTGAAAATTGTTGTATCTTTCTGTCTTCCTCATAGATAATTTTCTTTTATTTGGGTATTTTAGTTCCTTTTCTTCAGAAGATGATCCCTTCATCAAGGCTTTTCCCAGTCTTTCCCCAAAAATGTGTTATCCACCATTCCCTTAAATGTCAACCTTAGATTAACCAGACCGTAAGAGAGCTATATGTTTTGACAGCATTCTTTGAAGCTTTTATAGATCTATATCTGAGAATTATTCAATTATTTTTAATTTAACAAAATTTAATAAATATTGATAATTATTAAGTATTTTTAATTTTAAAAATTTAACACTTCATGGTGCTTACTGTGTACCTGACACAGTTCTAAACACTTCACAAGTATTAATTTATTTTATCCCCATAACCATCTTATGAGGTAGAAATTATTATCACTATTTTACAGATGATAAAACTGAGGCCCAGAGAGTAAATGGTAGAGCCAGGATTGACCCCAGAAAGGCTGGCTCCAGGGTTCAAACATTAAAGCTCTCTGCAGCCATATGAAATTTAATTATCATATTGATTGCAGAAGCTCTCTGAAACATATTCACTACTCAGTAAGGAGCCACAAAACAGCTTCTCCCACACTTTATATCAGGAAAAACTGTAGGGCTCCCTTCTACCAAAAGTGAGTGTTTCATATTTCTGTGAGTTTATCTAATCCTGGCCCTATTATCAACCTACTCTTTTTTTACCTTTGTCCAGTCCTCTTATTTATTTTCTTTTTGTGATGCTGCATTTTTCTAAACTGGCATAACTGTTTTGTGGAATGTGGTAGGGAATAAATATATAAATAAGTAAAATTATTTTTTTCCAAGTCTTTATAAGAAGAATCTATCCATTGCCAGGAAAATATCATTTCAGTTACCAAATCCTGCTGTGTAGCTCAGTTATGTAGCTAATAATGACTCACTTTCCACATCCTCATTTCTGTTACAAAAGTCATGTCTGTGTGAACTAGAAAAAGAAATGAAAATACCACCTAGGTCTTTCAGTTTCCTACTTAAAATGTCAGAGTCTCATTCCAGAGCTTTACAGGCCATGTCTGCCCTAATTGGCTACATAAGTGATAGAATTCAAGGCAGGATATGTCCAGCAGGAGTCTAAGTACATAGGCAATGAGCTGGTTGGGCTGTAAATGGGTGGGGAAATGGAAAATCCTTGGTTATATAGACGAAAACTCAAGAATAAGAATCCGATCTGAGAGTGGGGTGATGGCAGGTCAGGAACCATTTTTTTAAAAAAAGAAAACAGAATGAGATTAGCATGCAGAGTCTGCAGGGGAAATAGACGAGTGTTGGACAGTGGCTAGTATGGGGTCAGCGGGCTTTCTGTGACCCAGTCTTGTCTACTCTTGCTTCATCTTTCACCAAGCCCCTTCCATCCTCCACTCCAGCCACACCAATAAACTACTAAATGTTTCCTGAACATACTAAACTGTTTCACACCTCTACACCTTTATTCATGCTGCTCCCTTCCCCTTACTTCTGTCCACCTGATAAATATCTACTCATTTTTTTTCCAGATTCTGTTTAAACGCCTTCATGATGAAGCCTTTCCTACCCACCCCCCCTCCACAGCCTGCTTCTACTCGTCTTTTTTGTCCTTCCTCACCTATGTACCTGTTGCCACATTTATCTTGACCTTCACAGCACTGATAAGCAGTATGAATTTGCACCATAACTCTCTGATGTAAGAAATGTCACATTACTATATTTTCTAAATCAAATTTACAAAATATTAGTTCCCAAGTGCCAGAAGGTTGACACTCTCAATATCTTTATGGGTCATATCGATGGATATGACCCCCTCTCCCACTAGGGTCATATCCAAAATCCTAGGGTCCCCAGAATCCCAGGGACTCAGCACAGTCCAGAAAATATAAGAAATGGCCCTTTGGTCTTCAACATACCTCCAGTAAAATGTTGAATAGAAGTGGCAAGAGCAGACATCTTTGACTTGTTCCTGATCTTAGGGGCAAAGCATCAAGTCTTTCACCCCTACATATGAGGTTAGCTGTGGGTTTTTTATAGAGGCTTTTATCAGGTTGAGGAAGTTTGGCTCTATTTCTAATTTGTTGAGAGTTTTCAATATGAATGGATGTTAGATTTTGTCAAATGTTGATTTTGCTTTGTATCCCTTTGCTGTAATAAGTCATATCCATGAATATAACTATATGCTGAGTCCTGTGAGTCCTCCTAGTGAATCACCAAACTTGGAAGTGGGCTTGAGGACCCCCAACACAGATTTATCCAGATTACCTATTTCTTCTTGAGTCAGTCTCAGTAGTTTATGTCTTTCTAGGAATATAGCCATTTCATCTAGGTTATCTGATCTGTCAGCATACAATTGTTTACAATATTCTCTTACAATCCTTTTTATTTCTGCAAGATCAGTAGCATGTCCCCTCTTTTATTTCTGATTTTAGTAACTTGGGTATTCTCTCCTCTTTACTTGATCAGTCTAGCTAAAAGTTTGTCAATTTTGTTTTTTTTAAAGAACGAACTTTTTGTTTTATTGATTTTCTCTATCATTTTTGTCTTCACTATTTTATTTATTTCCGCTGTAGTATTTTTTATTTCCTTTCTTATCTTTGCTTTAGGTTTAGTTTGCTCTCCTTTTTCTAATTTTTTAAGGTGGACAGTTAGTTTATTGATTTGAGATCGCCTTTATTTTTTAATATAGGAGTTTTCAGCTATAAATTTCCTTCTAAGCACTGATTTAGCTATCCATAAGTTTCGGTATGTTATATTTTCATTTTCATTTATCTCAAATTATTTTCCAATTTCCTTTGTGATTTCTTCTTTGATCCTAATTATTTAGGAGTATGTTGTTTAGTTTTCACATATTTGTCAATTTCCCAAATTGATTTTGTCATTGATTTCTAATTTCATTCCACTGTGCTTGGAGAAGATACTTCAGATGATTTCAATCTTTTTAAATTTACTGAAGCTTGTTTTAGGGCCTAACATGGTCTATCCTGAGAACTTCCAAGTTCATTTGAGAGGGATGTATCATCTGCTGTTTTGGGGCTTGAAATCCCTTTTGCCATCTTCACCTGATCCCCTTTTGGGATCCCCAGTGAGAGGTAGCACAGGAGTGGAAATTGTAGCTTCTTTTTCTGCACCTCCTGATCCTGCCTTTCTGGAGTGACAGAAGAAGCAAATGCCAAATTAACCTAATTCCTTCCTGATGCCCTTCCAGTTTCCAAAGACCCCAAGGTATGCATAACTTTTCCATACTAGCTGTGGTTTCTCTTCCTAAGTGCAGTATGCCAATGAAATGCGCCTCTTCCCATAAGCAAAGCAAAATGAATGCGAAAGCTCTTGCTCCTCCCCACCCTCAGTAGCTGCCTCTGAAGCACTCTCCTCCACTCAGGAGTTGGTCAGTGCTTCTTTAATTACATTGAATTTGGTCCCAGGCCATCATATTGATGGCAGACCAAGGGAATACTGGTTTGGTGAGATTAGAGCTTCTCCCTGCTAGAATAAACTCCCATCTGCCCTTCTGGTGAGGCCATGACAGTGCCTCTAAAATTATTCCTTCTACTCCTGTCTCAACCATACTCCTGGAAATGAGCAACTAGTCAAAATTCTAGTCAAAAGTTTTCAGCAACATTCAAAAATTCACAGTAACCCCACAATGTGGCAGGTATGAATTTGTTTCTTAACACTGAGGTGAAAGAAATGTCACACTGCCAGTTTTAGACCCTAGTATCTTGCCACACAGTGGCAAGATATTTCATGCTCAGTCAAGTCTTTGAAGGGTGACCAACCATACTGGTTTGCCAGTATGACTGAAGGGTTTCCTGGGATGCAGGACTTTTAGTGCTAAAAAACTGGCAAACTAGAATAGTTGTCATCCCAAATCTTGGACAAACATTAGTTTACAACCCTCCCCCTCACTATTTTATTAACTCCAACAGCACAAGGAATATGTCTAATGAATTTCTATGTATCCACACCTAATACTTGAAACATAATAGACAATAAATTTTTAATAAACTAATTCACAAATGCATGAACCAGTGTAAACTGAAGATTAAAATAATAATCCCAATCCTGAGCCTCATCAGAAGTAACTTGAGCCAATTGAAATGGAGTGCCCTGCAACTTCCTAGTTATCCCTTCCAGGCTTGAAGAGGCCATGACCTCAGAGCAGGGGCAAATTCCCCCCACGCACACCATGATTTCTATATAATTTATTCAAGTTTGATGAATTTGATAAGCATCAGGCAGACTTCCCACCACATTTTGAATCTATTCTTCAGAAAGACAGCACATCTCCAGATATAAGCAATATATTAAGAAAGCATGAACTTCTGAACCCATAAAGCTCTTAGCACAGTGCCCGGCGCCTGGTAAGCATTCTATTAATGTTTGTGATTATAATTATGATTGTGATTAATTTTCCCTTGCCCACATCATCTACCCCTCTCCTAAAACCTTTTAGTGAGGATACATCATGCCTCCAGAATTATCAGTCAAGTCCTGCCCCACAAGGATGTCACCAACCACTGGAACAGAGACATTAACAGGCTTCTTACCACTTGCTGGTATAGGAACTCCTCAGAGTTCTATGCTGAGTAGAATGATGACACTGCTTTAAAGTGTCCAGAGTCCTCCTCTCCCGCAGCACATTCACTCTGAGATATAACTCTTAACATTCCTTTTTTTTTTTTTTTTGGTGGTTGGCCTGTATGGAGATCTGAACCCTTGACCTTGGTATTATAACACCAAGCTCTAACCAACTGAGCTAACACTCCAGCCAGCCCTCTCTGAGGTGTAGTTCTAATGATACAGCAGGTGTTTTCTGCTTCCCTGTGTCACTTTCCACTTGTCTTCCACAAGACACTGATATTCTTCTTTACCCTTAAAAAATCTTATTTTTTTCACTTTTTGTCTTTCCTCTTAAATTACTTCTTCTAACTTTTCAAATAAGTTAGAGTGTAGAGCTATTGTATGTTCTTCCATCATATGTAGCAGACTGTTAATGTCTGTACCAGATGCAACTGATGATCACCCCCAGCAAGAGGACACAATTTACAGATTATTGTAACAGTTCTGACTCCATATTTCCTGGAGTTTTGTGGTTTTCCTTGAAAACCTACCACAGAAAATTGCCTCATTTCCATGCCTGATTTAAAAGGTTGCACCACCAAGGTCAAAGGTTCAGATTCCTGTACCGGCCAACAGCCCAAAAAAAAGGTGCGCCTACAAAATCTGCTCATAAGTCTGTTTGTCTCTTCTCCTTACCCATGCACTGACCTCTGTCATCTCCATGGCACATGGCAAAGTGCCACCCTTCTGTTCTACTGCACCCTTCACGCACAGAGTCACTGCCCCAGAATTCTGACCCTTCTTTTTGTCCTGGGATTGGCTGAGTTGATCTCAAGGGCCCTGTCCCCCACACATCTGTTGTACCAAAGTTTTCCTCTCCCTTCCCTCTCCTCCTCCTCTTGCTTTGCAGGCTGCTTTCACCACCTTCTTCTTAAACCCTCCATGGGCATTCTAGGGATATTCCCCAGTCAGCCCATTCTAACCCCAGTCATTAGCAACACAACCAGACCTTATCACCATCAAAATACGACCTGAATTTCTACAACACCCCAAATGAGTCTCTGTTTCAAAACTATTTTTAAGAATATAACTCTTAAAACCCCACATTTACCATTGAAGAGTCCATTAGACCCCTCTGGGATGAACACCTACTTTAAGTTAAAGGACATTTCTTAACTGTCTCACCATTGTTAACCCTTTTGTGTACTCTCTTTGGCACAGCCCAGACCAGGGAAGAAGAATAGTACCTTGTGATACTGGTTATTCAGGCAGGATGTCTCTCCCTCCCAGGGCCTAAGTGAAATGGCTCAGCCCTCCCTGACATCTCCAGAGGAACCCAGGGTAGTCTCAGTTGGGATTGATCCTCATAAAGTGCTAAAGACTGAAGATAAACCAGTATTTATGTATGTTCTTGTTTCAGAAAAGAGACTGGCTGCTGTTGGCCAAAGGGGGACCCCTGAGCCTAGGACACAGACACAGAGCCCCCGCAAACACCTTCTATGTGATAATGCCATCACGCTCCCTCACTCTGCTGGTGAAGGCGGTGGCCACGCGGGAACTGGTGCTGCCCAGTCCCTTCCCCTTGCTACCTGAGGACCCACCTGATGACAGCCTTAAAACTGTGGAGGCAAGTGGAGCCCAGATCTCATGGGACAGATACAGGGAAGGAAAGTGAATGGAGTTCAAGAAAGGGGTGAGGGACTAGATGGGGGAATGGAGGGAGGAAAGGTCCCAAGGGGTGTGATAAGAGGGTCAGAGAAGAAAGAAAGGATAGGAAATGAAGCCAGTGGAAGGAAGCAAATGCTTAGATTAAGGCAGCAGGATGAGGAATGAAGCAGAAGACTAACGAGGGAAATGAGGTTTGAGAAGAGAGAATTGGGAGAGAAAAGGGTCAGTGGTATAAGTAAATGACTGGGAACTAGTGCCATCCCGGAGAAGAATAAGACACACATGCCCACACACTCCTGAAATCTGATTAAAATGAGTACCAAGGGAAGCTGCTAAGGAGAAAAGGCAAAGTGTCATAGAAGGCAAACCCGGTAGCAGGCAAGGGTGAGTGGAGGCAGGGGAGGAAGTCACAGCACAGGCAGTTCCAGCTCCAGGTGATGTGCTAGATTCTCATGTGGTCTGGTCTGGTTTTGTCTTAGCGCTGGCTGGCTATCCTGCCCCCACTTCCCATCCCCACTTCCACCATGGAGAGGAGATTGTAAGGTTAGACAAGGGAGAGGAGTACATCTGGGAGGAAAGGGGAAGGAGAAGGCATGGTGGAAGGCAGAAGAAAAAAAAGAAGAGAGGAGGAGGAAGTAAAAGGAGATAACGATGAAATATGAACCTTCGTATTGGGTTTCATGTCTTCATGTGTTTATTTCTGTGTCCCTGAGTGTGTATGCGCTTGAGTCTCTAGATTGGTGGCAGCATATGTGTACCTTAGTGTGTGGATACATCTGTGCACATCTGTGTGATGGTGTGTTCATGTGGGTCTAATTCTTTTATATGTGTTTATGTGCATCTGTTTGTTGAGAAAAAGAGGAAAAGGCAGCCAATGTAGGCATCCAGAATAGGAAGGGCTTTGAAATGAGAGTCAGATGCAAAGGAGTGAACAGCTCTGAAGGTTATTTTCTCTTTTTTCTTCTCCTCCTCCTCCTCCTCTGGCTCCTCCATCCCTTCCTTGGATCTGGAGTCTGTATTTCCTCTGCTAATCTCCCCAGACCAACGGTGGGAGGGGTGGCTCTGGGCAGGGAGAAATGGAACAACATCGCTGCTGGATCACTGACTTACGTGCAGAAAGGACAGAGCCTGGGATTGTGCTCTCGGCTTGGCAGCCATGGGAATGCAGGCAGAGGTGGGCAGAAGTGTCAGTGGCTCGCTCAGCGTCTCACTTTGGGGCCAATGGTTCCTGGCACAGGATGTTGTGGCCGGAAAACCTGACTGCTCAGGAATGCTGTGCTCCCAAGTCCCTCCCTTTACACTCAGCTCACCTTGCAGCAGAACTCTGTGTACTCACCCTGTAGCCTGTGAGTACCCTCACCCTGCCCTGTAACCATGTAATCGAGGACACACCCTCCCTCAGCCGCTCACACTGGACCCCTTGTAACCCTCACAGCACTCCAGCTTCTCTCAGAACCCAGTGACATACTTCTCAAGGCCAGAGTGTTCAGTGTCCTTAACCTCTTGGGGTTGGTCCTACTTCTCGTACCCTTGCCTGACACCTCACAAGCACTCACCTCGAGCCAGAACCCCTAGTGAGCATCTATCTCATAGCCTTCACTGCAGCCTGGGTCTTAACACCTCCCCCAGCTTCTCACATTCCAGTGTCTCAGCCTGACATCTTGTGTTCTATGACCTCAAGTTCCCTGGATGAAGTTTCCTCCTCTCTTCCTCAGAGCATGCTGGACAGCCTGGAGCTAGAGCCCACTTACAACCCCTTGCAGGTTGGGAGCCATTTGTACTCACACCTGAGCAGCACCTTCGGCAAGCCTCAAGGGCGGCTCCACCCAAACTGGGAGAGTCGGGCCCTGAGAAAGGTACAGCTCCCCTCCTTCTTGCCCCTCCTTCCCTCCCTCCCTTCATGCCCAGAGTCCCAGAGAGCCCTGCCTCTCTCCCCAACACCACTCCTATCCTAAGGAGTAGTCCTCCTCCCTAATCCCACCTCTGGTGGAGAGGAAAACTAGACCAACAGGGAGGAAGAACAAGTCAAAGGAAATGACAACTCCACCAGGTAGGGAGGCTTGTCTGCTTGGGCATTTACATATGATAATGTTTAGGTGTTTTAATTGTAGTGTTTATGGTAACTCTTAGCCACTTAACAGACAGTTGTCCCATTAAGCAAATTGGCTATGTTGGAACCACAACCACAGCCCTCTCTTGGAAAGAAAATGCTGAAGGGAAGGTGGGAAAAGAAATGCCCAAGGGAAGGGAAATTAACATTTATAGAGCACCAGTCATTTGCCAGGTTTTATAAGTGCTTTCACATATGTTTTCCTCATTGAATTCTCACAGCATCCCTGCAAGGTAAGTGTTAGGCTCATTTTACAGATGAGGAATGAGAGGCTGACCAAGCATAGAAGCATGGAGACAGGGTTCTGGTGACTAGGATTGAAGAGAAAAGAGTAATCGAGAGTGTAGAAGTATTTTATGAGATCCATGTACTCTTTTTTTTTTAAAGATGACCAGTCAGGGGATCTTAACCCTTGACTCGGTATTATCAGCACCACGCTCTCCCAAGTGAGGTAACCGGCCATCCCTATATAGGGATCTAAACCCGTGGCCTTGGTGTTAGCACCACACTATCCCAAGTGAGCCACAGGCCAGCTCTAAGATCCATGTTTCATAATATTTGGGTTTATTTTTGCTCTTATTGATTTTTTCCTAGTTTCTCAGTAACTCCCATTTTGTCTTAGCTAAACTTACAGAAGATGTTTCCAAACTAGTCAAACTAGAGGTAGGAGCAGTGACCAGATGTATGGGAGCAGAGCCCACCACAAGTTCACTGATGGGCAACCTGACAGGGGAGGGACACTGGACAAGGAGACCGGGACTAGGGAGGCTGGAGCCCAGGGGATTCTACCATTGCTGCCCCGGGCCTTGAAGCTGTCAATCCAGGGATGGGAATTTGTGAAAGAGTTAGGACAGGAGGCCCGACAGGGAAGGGGACAGAAACTCAGGAACTCTGTCAGGTCTTCAGAGAAGGCTCTGGTTGCTCTCTTTGCAGGCTGGGCAGTTGCAGACCAACCGAGTTCGAGCGACAGTGGCCCCCCTGCTTATGACTCCAGCCCCAGGCAGAGCCCCCAAGATGCCAGCAGCAAGCAAACCTTCCTCAGAAGCTGCCTTCTTGCCTTCTGAACCCTAAGTCACCAGTGCCAGAGCCCAGCTGTCCTGTACAACCACATCTGTGCTAAGGCTTACACAATGGCTGTCTGTGGTCAGACCTGCCTTCTATCCACCTGAGGCTGTGTGTGCTCTGGGTGACTGGAAAACAGAGCCTTTCCCTCCTCCGCCCTCAGTGCTGTCACCTCCCCAACTCCTCAGGCCAGGAAGTGACACACCCCAACCTGTCCCTCCTCCAGCAGGAACTCTTGTTCTCTTGGATCATTCGATACAGTTAACACAGATAAAGGTTAAACACCCAGAAGGCCTCCATCATTGTTAGGAGCATTCCCAGCCCAGAATTTCTCCTTGTAGCTCTGTGTAAGCAGATGGATGGGGTCAGGTCACCCGCAGGAAACTGAGCCTCAGGAACAAGGATGAGGTTTTCAGAGTTCATGAAAAAGAAGCAGGATTGACATGCAAGCCTCATTCCTTCCCAATGCACCCACCACACTACAGTTCCCTTTAGTCTCCAAACAGCCAAGTGCTTGGTGCTTGGTACCTAGATGCAAAGTGTATGGGTGGGGAGGGGAGGCTGTCATATACATAACAGGGGGGAGAAGGGGCGAGGATGGTGTGAAAAAGACCTACTGCCTTCCTCCTCTCCCCACACCTGTCCATCTTCCTGTCCCTCCATCCCCATAATAACACCTACCATTTACAAAATGCTTACTCTGTGCTTCAAATTACACTAAGCACTTGAGAAATTTATCTCATTTCATACAAACAACCCTGTGAGGTAGATCCCATTATTAGTTTTTCTATTTTATAAGGTGGCAACAGGGGAAACTGAGGTTTGCAGATGTTATATAACTCACCCAGGGTCACAGAGCTAGAGTCCAGCCAAGGTCAGCTACCCAAGCTCTGAACCACCACACTGATCAGCTTCCCTCCCTGGGGCCCCTTCCTCCTTCTGTGGCCCCCAACACATTCCTGGTTCTCCACCTTCATCCCCTCCACACCCATCCAGCACACCTTGCCACTGTGTCCCCTCTGTGTCTATTCACACACATAGACTTCTTAATCCCAGGCTGACTTTAATGAGAATAAAAAAATTTTTAAACTATATCTCTGGCAAAGAACAGTGCAGGGACAAGGATCTGGCATAATCCAGTATCTTCCTACAGTCTCCAAAAAGGCCCCTCAAACTGCACCCACTCTGACCAAGTACCTTTTCCCATAGACGTGGTCCAGCGGCTTCCATTCCTTTGAAGGAGGGATAACTTAGGGATGCTGACCCTCCTAAGAACCCATCCTTCAGCCCTGTCATCTGTTCCACTTTCTAGACTTCCTGGGATTGATTCCCCCGATCCCTCTGGTCCCTTAGTGCCCCTCCTGCCCTCTGGTTCCCGCTGGTTATAACAGGCTTCTTTGGTACCCAGTGCCACCTCCCTATGTTCCTCCTATCAACAACCACAGCTTTGCCCTACTTCTCAGGCAGAGCCTTCTGACTTAACCCCAGTCCTGTTGCTCCCTACTCTAGAAAGCCCACAGTTCCAGCTCCCTGAGGCCACGCTCTTCTGGACCTGGCTATACAGGGCAGTGTCTGAGCTGTGGCCTTTGCTGCTACTGCCAGTTGCAGAACCAGGTTCAGGGAAGGCCAGGCCCTGGGGCTTGGGAGCTGGGAGGGGCTTTGTGCTCCGAGGGGGTGGCACAGCATAGTCATCAGTGGCAGGGTTGTAGGGGAGCTCATAGCCCTCCTCCTTCACCCGAGCTTGGCACCACCATGCATCCTTGGGCTCCTGAGGCAGATCATAAAGGCCCCGGGGAGGGACTGGGGCCAAGCCCTCGGGTTCATCATAGATGGGGTCCTCTTTGGAGTCTGTCAGCTTGGCCTTCAGCAACTGCTGCTGCACATGCTCATACAAGTCCCAATAGAGAGGTTTCTTCAACTGTACTCCCTCCCCTGCCTGAGCACGGGTGCTGTCCAGGGGGTCTGAGTACAGGGAGTCCTGGGAAGGGCCTGGAGGAATGCGCAGGGAGTCTAAGGGCTCAGCATACAGGGATGGAGGGCTGCCCTGGAGCTCCTGGGGGCCAGGAGGAGAAGCCAACTTCCTCTCTGCCACTTCCCCTTCATGGGAGTCAGCTCTGAGAACATCGTGCCCCTGTCCGGCCTTTCCCTGGGCCTTCTGCCGGTGGATGGCAGTCTCAACTGCCTGAAAGATATCATTTCCTTGTGCTGTCTGGAAGGTGAAGGTTCCAGGGCCGCAGGGGCAGCGGCGGCCGGCCTCAAAAGAGAACATGACCTGAGGAGGGTGTGGAGGGAAACACATTACTAGGAGCCATCAGAGGAGGTGAGTCACAAGGCCTGAACTAGTTAGGACATCTACAAAGAAGAGACTACCTGGGGATGGAGGTGGGGTCATAGGGTAGGCAAGGAAGGGGGATCCAAAGGGCAGAGCTTCCCTTCCTATCCTGCCCCACCCTGCCCACAGCTGCCCAACCCAGAAAGCTCCCCCCCATCCCCGCCTCCCACAACAATCCTCCCTGACAGCCCCTGCACCTTGTCCCGGCCATAGCGACGCAACAGAGTGTAGGGCCAGGAAAGGAGCGGCTCCAGTATTTGACTCTGGGCCCCCACAGTCAGGAGAGTCAGCCTCTCAGCCTCTACCCTCAGCACGTAGGAGCCATGCAGTCCACAGCGCTCGGCAGCCTCAGTCCTCTGCACAGTTACCCAGAACTGGGATCCTGGAAGGAATACACAATTAGCCGGGCAACTGGGGCAGGGAGAGATTGGGGACCGAGAGAATTCCGGAGCAGAGCATCCAAACACTCACTTGGAAACCTCATCTCAGGGACTTCCTACTTCCCCATGGGTCCTTGGACCCTCTAATCACCCACCTTGTCCCAAGGCCACTTCTTCCCACTCCATCCCTGCCTGGGCTTCTCAGGTATCTACCTTCCCAGGTAGGGCTGTACAGCGAGTTTTCCAGCATCTCCAGGGCGGAAAGCTTAGGTGGGTTCTCAGCAGGCGCCAGAGCCCAGGTGCCTTTCTGTAGTAAAGAGAAAGCATCGTGGACCCTAGAATTCCCTCAAAGCGGCTCTCGGTAACCTGGTTCCTCTGCCACTGTAACTGCACCCATCCCGCATCGCCCCTTGGGCCCAGTGCTGTTCACCCCAACCCCTAGCTTGCAGCTCTTGCCCCCTCACCGGAAAGGCGTTTCGACACAGCGTCTGCACCCAGGCGGCGCTGGACGGCGCGTCGGCTGCCAGCAGGTGCGAGCGCTGCGCAGTGTCCAGGCGGAAGGCAGCGGCGCCAGGCTCAGGGGGGCTTTCCACGGCCACGGGGGCCACGCTCACACATTCTGCCAGACGGATCACCTTGCAGTCTAGGCGGCGCGAGCCCCCTCGGCCTCCTCCAAAGCTCGACCCTTTGTGGTCAAAGAACTCGAGCCGCGCCACGCCATGGGGACTAGCCGGGTAGAGAACGGCCCAGGTCTTCCTCCACCTCTGGGGAGAGAACGAGAGCCGCTGGGGAGGGAGCGGTTGTACGCTGGCGGCCGGGCCCTGACGGGGAAGGCGGGACGCGCACAGGCCGATTTAGATTCGGGGACTTCCCGACGAGGGGCTAAGTTTCCCAATGAGGATACTGCTCCATCTTCCCAGAACCAGAGAGCATACCCGCGACTGCAGACGCTTCTCCAGAGTAAGCAAAGCAACTTCGCAAGAACGCCACGGGGCTCTCCAACTCCCGGCGGCACGCTGCAACCCGCTGCCCGCCCCCTTCCTCTTTCTAGGCTCCTTCGCCCACTTCCAGCCCTGACGGGTTTCGGCATCCCCTGCCCCCGACTACCTTGGTCCCGAAGCGCTGACTTTGCAAAAAGAGCGGCCCTTCCATCACAGCTCCGTCCATGGCCCCCGGCTGTTTCTTCCGCGCTTCCTGGCCCAGCGAGCGGGAGGCGGGGCCAGGGGCGGGGCCGGAATCGCCGGAGGCGTTCCCGACCCGCCCCCTGCCCCTCCCCCGTGGGCCACAACTTGCGGTAGGGCTGAGGAGGGAGAGAAAGGAGCAAGAAGGAAGGGGGGCAGCCCTCAGATAAGCCGGGCGACGGACCATCTCTGGACTCCTACGCACAGCCCTGGGATACGCACAAACGATCCGCCAAGAGAAACTTCGCGGTTTCGGCCAGAGGGCCCTGGCGCCTGGGCTTCGGAGCTGCGTGTGACGTCATATACCAAACGTAACATCACTGTGAAGTTGGTGACATCTCCCCGAAAGTGCCCAGGGCACCCTGGGGCAGCGGAGAGGCCAAGTGAGCCCTCAGGACTTCAGTCGCCCTGGCCGGGCCCGCCCCGCGCCCCGCCCCGGTTGAGCTGTTTACACTCCGTCAAGCCCGGGACTTGGAGGAGGGGCTGGAAGGCTTCCTGCCGCCACAGGGGCCGCCGCCACAGGGGCCGCCGCCCGGGCCACTCCGCCGCCCTGTGGCCGCTTGCAAGTCCAGCTGCCTGACCGCAGCTGCCCGGCCTCCAACCTATGGGAAAAGAAAGCTTCATTGAGTCGTCCCGGAGGGTCGGGGGAGGGGGGAGGTGGCGCGGCAGCGGCCAGCTCTAGGAGGGAGGGGAGGACCAGCAGAAGAGGACGGAACTGGCCCAGGAGGAATGGAGGGAGAAGGCGGAATGTGGGAGGGCTCTAGGGGACGTGGGAGGGACGAACGCAGAGAGGGGAGGGGGGGTGGTCCAATCTCCCCTGGCCGAGCACTTTTCTTTGGAAGTCCTAGGACTGATCTTCAGGACCAGGACTCTTCTCCCAGGCCCTGCTCAGCCAAAGGTAGGGAGAGTCACGCAGCCAAGCCAGGCCGGAGGAAGTGAAGTTGGGGATGGAGAGGATGGTGGAGGGATCAGGGAAAAGCGGTGGTGTGGGAGGGAGTCGAGGGAAAGTCAACCGAGAGTTTTACTCTTGTCAAAGGGAAGTAAGACACAAGAAGAGTGGAGAGAAGAGGCAGATATTGGGGGTGGGCGCTGCAGGGTCTTACAAATAGTGCAGCCAGGAGGGCTCTAAGACTGGGGCTTCTCTGTGAGGCTCTAGCCCACCCCCACCCCACCCCAAGCCAAAATGTCTCCACAACAAAGCTGTCTTGATGTGTTTTTTCCTGGATTGGGGGAAGCATGTTCAGGGCGAACCCTCGCTGTGAAGGGGCTGTTCTAAGCCCCAGACAGAGAGCTGATAGTGCCCTGGATTCCAGTTACCCAGTGACAGCGAAGGTGGTGTTGGCAGGAGGCTTGGACAACCCCACTCCATCCTCCAGCCTAGCTTGAGGCCTGGCCCTCCTGGGCTCCTTGACCTCAAAGGGCATCTGAGAGCCTGTGTGCTGCGGGTTCTCCATACTTTGTTTTGGTGTCTGCCCTCCCGGCCCAAGAATTTGCCCAGATAGGACTTTGGGCTCCACTCCCATCTAAAGGATCTGAGATCCGAGGATCTCCTAGGCCCCCACTTGCCTGCCTCTTTCCACAACCAGTACAGCTGTCTGTCGTCTGTCTTGCTAAATGGGGTCATCTGTGTCCCTCCCACATCTGCTACCTGGCTCTTGCCAGACCCCCTCCTCCTCACTTGTTGTCTGCTTCTCTCCCTCCCCAGTACTGTGTGCTTTCTTCTTTGCCTATTACCTTCTATCCATCTTCAACGTTGTCGCGCTCTCTGTTTTTCTCCCTTTCATTCCCACAGGCTCCCTTCCTCTTATATCCTGTCTGTCTAGGTCTTCCTATGTGTGTCTCTTGCTCAGTCTCTATCCCTTTATCTTGACCATTCTCTGACTCTTGGTCTCTAATCACTGTCTTTTGATCTCTGGGTCTCTCAGACTGGTGAGTGGTGGTAATGGAGATGATGATGGCAGAGCTAGGGAAGGACACAGTGGGACATAACAATCGTGAGGACTTTGTTATCTGCAAAAGGCGGGGAGAACATTGTCTATCTGTCTGCCTCCCCCACCCCCCTCCACCATCTGGGTCTCTCAGGCTGTGCCTCTTTGACTCTGTCTCTCTGCCTTTATTAAGTGTTTTTCTCTCTCTTTCTTTCCCTCTCTCTGTCCCTGAGACTCTTTCTGTCTCCAGTCTTACTCAGTGTCTGTTTTCCTTTCATGACTCTCTCTCTCTCTCTCTCTCTTTCTCTCTCTCTCTGACTCTGGGCCTCCTTCAATCTCATTTTCTCTCACACACTGTCTCTCTCTCTCTCTGAGGCACCCAGGCCTTCCCTGCCATGCTGCCTGTCAGTGTCTGGCAGTGGAGCCTGCGGGGGCTGCTGGTATGCCTGCTGTGCAGCTCCTGCTTGGGGTCTCCGTCCCCTTCCACGGGTCCCGAGAAGATGGCCGGAAGCCAGGGGCTGCGGTTCCGGCTGGCTGGCTTCCCCAGGAAGCCCTACGAGGGCCGTGTGGAGATACAGCGAGCTGGTGAATGGGGCACCATCTGTGATGATGACTTCACGCTGCAGGCTGCCCATGTCCTCTGCCGGGAGCTGGGCTTCACAGAGGCCACAGGCTGGACTCACAGTGCCAAATATGGCCCTGGAACAGGTGAGCATAGCATAGGTATTACCTAAGTGCAGGGAGAGGGAACATCAGGATGGCACAGCCACAGGGACAAAGGACACCAAGAACAGTGTGAAGTAAACCTATGGATGACAAACCAACGAACATAGTTACTTCCCAGAGCTGTGTGACCTTAGGCTAGTCAGTGCTTTCTCCGAGTCTCAGATGCCCCATGTGCAAAATGACTAGATGATTTCTAAGTTCCTTTCTGCTGCAAAAGTATGATTCTACAAAGCCATACACAAGGACAGTTCAGATACAGATGAGTCCTGTACAATTAAAATATAGTTGGTCTCAAAAATTTTTAAATGATAATAAAAATAAATAAATTTAGTTTCTTGGGAGGCTGAGAGTGGGTAAATGATGTCTGGATGTCCCAAAGGCAGAAGGGACCACAGCTGAGAAAATCAGGTTATGGGCCAGAACTAAAACTAACAAGTTGGACCTAACTAACGACAATTGTAAAGCCTAGGACAAGTATGAGAGTGGGCTGAAGGAGCTTAAGATCAGTTCTCACGGAGGCCTAGGGGAGCTGACATGGTAAACCCACAGTGGCATTGATGGACAGAAGTGGGTGCCACCTGCTGCTGATACCCCAATTCCCACTGCTTAGACCATCTCTGGAATATTGTGTCAGTTGTAGATGTATTTTAAGAGGTACACTAGAAAGTGGAAATACTTTCAGAGGTGTGCTACCCAGCTGTGAAAGATTCAGAAGCTAGGTTTCAAGGAGGAATAGCTGAAGAAACCAAGGGTTTGGTATGGAAAGAAAAAGCCTTAGATGGTAATTACATGATGGTTTTCTTCAAATGTGGGAAGAACAGTCATGTGGCTGAGGGATTTTTCTGGGTGGTATCAAATGACTGAATCAGACCTGGTAGGGGAAAATCATTAAAAGTCACAAGGACTTACTGATGGTTACATAGCTGACAGGGCAGGAGGTAGATGTCCCAACAGGTAAGTCCTGTCAGGATATGAATGAGGGGTCCCTGCACATTGGCTGGGACAGATGACCTTTGAGGTTCGATCCAATTCTGAGAGGAAGTAAGTGGTGTTGAATATGGTGCAGACAGAAGAACAAGGGGCTACATCTCAGCACAGACAGAATGGGCACATGGGAGAATGTAAGGGTGAGGTGAAAGGATCTTAGATTTCCACGTTTCCAAGATTGCCAGACCGGTCAAACTCCTAAACCCCCATGGCTGCGTGGTCTTAGGCAAGTTACTTAGCTTCTCTGAACCCATTTCTTCATATAAAACAGTCTTTTGACAGCTCTGTTCTAAGAATGATCATGTATGTACACACCATGGCTGAGCGCCTGGCACACAATAGGTACTTCATTAATCGTAGCTATCAATGAGTGGGTAAGGACTGATCAGAACTTCAGTGTTGATTCTTGGTTTTTTTTATTCATACTATCAAATTCTTGAGTATCCTCAGATCACCACCAACCTTCCACCAATCTTATGCCCCCTTTCCTATTCCCCTCCCAGGGTCCCCTGTCCCTTCTCCACTGCTTACTTACCAGAAAAATGGGATCATCGTGGCCAGGTGTGAGGCTATTATGCTCACTCTCCCCAGTATCCCCATCATTGCCTCATCCTACCTCCCCAACCTTCTCTGTCCCCTCATCTCCCCTTCCACAGGCCGCATCTGGCTGGACAACCTGAGCTGCAGTGGGACTGAGCGGAGTGTGACTGAATGTGCCTCCCGGGGCTGGGGAAACAGTGACTGTACCCACGATGAGGACGCTGGGGTCATCTGCAAGGATCAGCGCCTCCCTGGCTTCTCGGACTCCAATGTCATCGAGGTTGGCAGTTCAGAGACACACACACACACACACACACACACACACACACACACGCCTGACAGGGCTGTGGAGTGGTTATATGTGGTTAGAGGAGATATTAGAAGGTAGGGGATCCCATATTACCCCATGTGATAGTTTGGATTCAAGAGATGCTTGGAAGGGGCGGGGGGAGGCAAATAGTAGAGCTTTAAAATCCTGTATTAGCATTCAAGTTACTAACCCTGGCATGAGCCTCTCCAACTTCGTCCCTGGTCACTTGGGGGTGGGGGAGTGGAGGGGAAGATCCTGTGCTCTCTCTCCCCTGCATGTTCCTGCCCCCTGGAACTTCTCCCTTCTTCTTTCTCCTCCTCCTTTAGAGCCGCTTCTTCTGTAAAGTGCTTCCTCCTGCTCCAGGCAGAGTCCGGTACCCCTTCCTCAGATCCCTCAGCACCCCTAATCATTTCTCAGAGCACAGGATATCCCTCCCTGTGGGGTTCCGGGAGAGTCTGCATACCCCAGACTGAGAGCAGGCACAGCGTCTTTCTCAGCCCTGTCTCAGACCCTCCCGCCACTGGGTTTGCAGCAAGCACACTCGATCAGAGTTCCTCAGAGGTGGCAGGACACGCACGGGAAAGGTGCTACTGGGATTCTTTCTCCTGCTTGTGGTCCCATCCCAGGTAGAGCATCACCTGCAGGTGGAGGAGGTGCGACTTCGACCAGCTGTTGGGTGGGGCAGGCGACCCCTGCCCGTTACTGAGGGACTGGTTGAAGTCAGACTTCCTGACGGCTGGTCGCAAGTGTGTGACAAAGGCTGGGGCGCCCACAACAGCCACGTGGTCTGCGGGACGCTGGGCTTCCCTAGCGAAAAGAGGGTCAACGCGGCCTTCTACAGGTGAGGGGCTGTGGGCCCCGGATGGAGCGGGCCGGGTTAGGGGGCGCTCGTTGAGGAACGGTGTGGAGAGACCTTTGAGCGGGTCGGGGCGCTGGGGAACCCGGGGGCCTTGAACAGTGGGAAAATACGGAGGCCGTTGCGAAGCTGGAGAGCGGGGAGATCTTGTGGGACCATGATCGGGTCGCCGGGCAGACTCCGGCCTCGGGCGCGCAGGGTCTCGCGAGGCCACGCCCAGGGCTCGCGGGGCCGCGAGTTCCGAGGCCGGTGAGGGCGCGGCCGGCCTCTCGGAGGCTGCGCCTGCGTGTGTCCACCGTGGGGCTGGGCGCCCGCGGTCTGAGGGGCCGTGCCGGGCCGGCGGGTCCCCGCCACAGGGCAGATCCCGGAGGGCGCCGGGGGACACCGGGCCGCCCGCGAGGCGAGTCTGTGAGCGCGCGAGCCCGTCGGACTCCTGGGACGTTTGCCGGAAGAGCCTGTGTCCGCGGCGCCCGACCTCTCCCGCCGCCCTCCAGCCCTGTGTCCGCGCCGGCTCCCGGGGCAGCGAATCACCCTGGTGAACCGTTCTGTGCCGACAGCGTCTCCCTTCCCTGGAGCATCTCATTTGGTCATTTTGAAAAACAGCCTTTGGGAACCATGCACGTATTCGGAAATCTTCACACTGTCCCTCTATAATCTTCTATTTTGTAGGGCAAAAGTGCTTCAGCTCTTTTTTAGATCAGCAAAAGCCTCTTTTGCTGAAAGGCCTCTTGTCATCTAGATCACTTTCCGCTGGGTACAAGTCGTGGGCCGATCGGAGCGGGGTGCAGTAGAAACGCTCAACCTTGGTTAAAGCAGGCCTCGAGTTTGCGCTGCCTTTCTGTTGAGGCAGCATCTCACTACTCATATTGATTTGTAATCACCTAAAACCAATTCAGGACTTCCTTTATCCTTAACACTGATAGAGCAGCCTTTTCAATCCTAAATAGATGTTGAGTTTACCCTATTAAATTTGTTTTGAAACATCATTTAAAAGCCATTAAAAAGCCATAATGATCCCATGAGATTATCTTGAGTCTTGACAGGATTTTCCATCTGTCATCCCTCCAGCCTCCTCTGGTGGATGGACATGATAGCTCTGCCTTCTGGCTTCATCAGAATGACTGTAAAAATCGTTGTTGAAATGTTTAAAACCAAAGCCTAACTCTTCATGAAGACTTTCCTCTAGACTTACATCAAGTCTCTAATCATCAGTTGTGAGATATGTTTTTCAACCAATTGAGAAGAAACAGAACACTGCAATGATGTAACCAGCGTTTCACTGTTTTATCTGTAATGAAATCATGGGAGATTTTGTTAGTCTTTGCTAAAACCCAGATACACTGTGTTCACAGCCGTTTTCCAGCCTTCCAATTTAGTAATCCTGTCAAAAAAAGAAATCATAGTGGTTTGAGCTTACTTTTATTGAAATCCTATTAGGTATCTAAAGATCACCATATGTTTTTCCTAAATTTTGTATTTAATAACTTATTCTAGAATATCACTTATCTGCAGATTGAGGAATCCTTTTTCTTTTCTTCTTTTTTTTTTTTTGAAAGTCAGTACATCATCCAGTCTCCAGTCTTTCCCACACTTGCTCAAATTTTCCTTGCCTTGGCTGTGAGACACATCTGAAAGTTCTTTCAGCCCTAAGGAATGTACTTTGTCTGGTCTGGAGACTCACCATTCTTAAACAGCTGGGTGCTGTGCTCTTTTTGTCCATCCATCTTGGGGCTGCATTTCTTTATCTGTGCTTGTTCTTTACCTCTCCTAATCCAGACACCAGGTTCTGAAAGATTAGTAGGATTTTTTTTTTTTTTTTAAAGATGACCGGTAAGGGGATCTTAACCCTTGGCTTGGTGTTGTCAGCACCACACTCACCCAGTGAGCTAACCAGCCATCCCTATATGGGATCCGAACCCGCGGCCTTGGGTTATCAGCACCGCACTCTCCTGAGTGAGCCACGGGCCGGCCCAGATTAGTAGAATTTAAACAGCAGTCATTCTAAGTGAAGAGGATGACATGAACAATGGTGTAGATATTTATTCATCCAGTATTTATTTATTGAGACCCTACCTTGTGCCAGGTACTGTTGTAGACACTAGGGGTTCAAGAGTGAACAAACAGACAAAAATCCCTGATCTCATGGACCAGGGGAGAATCAGAAAATAAGTAAAATTATAAAATGTAAGAATAGTAAAGAGTGCAATGGAAGAAAATAAAGCAGGGAAGGGGTTGAGAAGTAGGGGTAGGATTTCAGTTTTGAATAGAGTAGTCAAGGAAGGCCTCTTTGAGAAGGCATCATTTGGGAAAAGGTTTAAAGGAGGTGAGGGCACAAGCTATGGAAACATCTAGATAAGCATTCCCAGCAAGAGGGATCATAAACAAAAAATGATTCAGGGGAGTGTGTGCTTGCATTTGTGTGTGCTGTGAGGGAGGGGAGAAAGCATCTTGTCATTCTTCAGGAGGCCATTGGGGCTGGAGCTGAGTGAATAAAAGAGAAAATGGTAAGAGAGATGATATAGGATCTGACAAGGAAAGAATGGGGAGCCAGATCTCATAGGGCCATCTGGCAGATTTTGGCTTTTGGCTACTCTATCAGGTAAGAAATCATTGCAGGGTTTTGAGCACAGGTGTGACATCTGACTTCCGTTTTCTTCTATTCTTCCATCTAAGAATAGACTATAAGGGATGCAGCAGAACCAAAAAGGTAGGATGACTTGTTAGCAGGCTATTGTCTCCTGAAAGCCATGTAAACAAAGTGTAAGGTAATGGTGACCAGTAAAAGTGGAGAAAAATGATCAAATTCTGTATATAGCTGAAGGTAGAGCCAACAGGATTTGACAAAGCGTCGTGTAAGAAAAGGAGTTAAGGATCATTCCAAGGTTTTCATTTTTTACCTCAGCTAAGGACTGAATTGGGCTCATCTCATAAGGAAGACTGGGGGTGGAGGTTAGGAACTTAGTTTTGGACCTACGAGGTAGAAAGAACACCAAGAGAGTGTGTTGGCCTGGAGCCAAGTAAAGTGATTCAAGCAGGAGAGAGTGGTCAACTGAGTCAGTGGTGCCAATAGATCTAAAAACATGAGCACTGAGAAATGAACCCTGGATTTAGCAATATGGAAGTCATTGTTGCTCCCAACAGAGATGATAATGAGCTGGATATATTTAGAAGACAGTAAGTAAATAAGACTAAAAGGTTTATACTGAGAAATAGTGGAAGAAAGATCTGAATGAGTAAAGAGAAGCCAGGAAATGGAATATTTCCAATGCCAAATTGGAGGATTTAACGTTTGTCTTGTAGAAAAATTAAAAATAAAGGTATTTGTGTGGGCAGTGATAAAATGAAGCCAGTGTTTTTAAAAGTTTGCCTGATAGTAGGAAATGGAGAGAGGAGATTTCAGATGTAGTAAAACTAGTTAGGAGTTTGTTGTAAAAATGAAGCTTATGAGGAGAGTGACAACAAAGATGGAAGGGAATGAATAGATGTAGGATGACTGATAGAATATAGAAAATGAGAGAAGAGATGCCTAAAATTATTCTGAAGCTGCCTGAGAGAAGAATGGTACCATCTGGTATTTCTGGGCTTCAAGATAATATGAACTAGCTTTCGAGGTGGGTCATCCTTGGGAAGTCTGAGACCCAGGAATTGTCCCTAGGTATGCACAGCCTGAAGTAAGTTTCAGAGATCAGGAATATTTGCTGTACATATTAGAATCTCATAGAGTCTGGGATATGAAGGCTGGGGAAGAGATATACTAAAAGCACAGAGATCATTCTTAGTGGGGAAAGAGATTACAGGAGTCCTGGGAAATTCTGTGATAGACCTTGTTTCACAGATCAAGTCAGATAGAGGGAGCAATCACATAGATAATACAATTATGAAAGGTAAGAAAGATAGTTATAAACAACTCTACCCTCCTTAGACATAAAAGTGGATCTGCTAACTTTTAGAGAAAGTAAGATTTAGGGAATGAGAAAATCAGAACCTGATGAATTTATCATTTTTAAACTTGTTTTGGTAGTTCCACCCTAGAACATGTGAAAGTTGTATAATTTTAGAAGAGGAAAAGAATGTACAGATGTCCTTTACAGGTAATGAAATTGAGGCTCTAAGAGCTTCAGTGCTGTCTAAGAAGTCACTGTTGTAGTTCATTTTAGTTTGACAGATATTTATTGTACTCCTACTATTTGCCAAGCAGTGTACAAGGTGTGAGATTACAAAGATGAATAAATGATGAGAGAGGTAATTAGACACCACATCATAGAAGACCTTATAGCCCATGTTAAGGATTCAGGTCTTTATGATAAAAGTAATGGGAAGCCATTGAGGAGGGCTGTGAGATGACATGATCACCTTTGTAGCTCCAAAAGATCATTTTGACTGCATTTCTGAGAATGGTTTGAAGTGGATCCAGACTGAGTGGATTGGGAGATATTTAGGAAGTAAAATTGACAGGACTTGGTTACTGATTGATTTTGGGAGCCAAGGAAGGGAGAAGTCAAGATTGACTACTAGGTTTCTGGAGTGGGTTTTGCTGAGAGGATTATGTTTACTTTTTGGACCTATGTTACATTTTAGATAACTTTAAGGTATCTGCATAAAAAAATCAGAAGGCAATGGAATATACAAGGTTGTGTGTGAATGGCGCCATGTATAGAGAGGACCATATATGGCATGAGAAGAGAAGAATGCCTAAGACAGAGCTCCAGAAATTTATATGAATAGAGAGAGGAGGAGCCTACAGAGAAGACCAAGAAAGTGTAACCAATTAGGAGTAAAACCAGGCTATTGTGGTGTTATGGCAGCCTACGAAGGAGCAAGAGGACAGCACAGACAGATGCTGCAGAGAGGTCAAAAAGATGAAGACCAAAAACGTCTACTGGATTTAACAATAAAGAAGTTTGCAGAGTGATGGGTAGGGAAAACGAGAGGGAGGGGATTAAGGAATGAGTGAGAAGAGAGGATACAGAGATGGTGAGTATGGACAACTCTTGAAAAAATTTTCTGCTAAGAGGAGAGATGTGGGGTGGAGGGTGTGTGTGTTTGTGTGTATAGGAGAGATTTGAAGGATCCAGTTGAGAAGGGGAAGTTGGTGCAAGAGAGAGGGTTGTAATATTTGAGAGAATGGCCTTGGAGAAGAGACAGCTGGAAGGAGTAAGAGGATGTGCAGATGTAGTATTTATGTCTGATGGTTTTTGTGTTTGATGGTTAAAGGAAGGAACAAATGATAGGGGGAAACAAGCACGTCTGTGAATGAAGTAATGTAAGTCAAGACAAATATCAGTGCTGGCCCTAAATAAGGACAAGGTCCTTAATATAACTTATATTATACCTTATACTATATATAATTATAGTATTAATATATGTATATACAGTTTACAGATAATACTTAGAGAAGAAGTACTTCTGGATTTCCAGATAATACTAAATTTTTCTGAGTACTGCTCCAGAGAACAAGATGATCTTTTTGAGTTGATTGGTTAAAGAAATTGCCTAGTGTGTTTCATTTTAAACATTTTAGACATGTTTGATAAAAAGACATTTGGAGACAAAAATTTGTACCGTATTCATAAGATGAAAGATTCTAAATTCTTAGTAATGTCTCAGGAAAGGGACATGAGGAATTCCTAGTGCTAGAATACTGGATATACTGGATGTTTTGACAAATAGACCAACTAAGTACCCCCTCAGGAAGAAGCTGGGATGGGAATAACAAACAGCTTCTCACCTGTTCAAAATATATATATACTAAAATCCTAGTGAATCGTTACACAGTATAGAATATTGAAATATGACTCCTCAGGAGAAACAGCAGAGCAGAAACATGTTCAAAGAAAGGACAACTAAGATGGTAACAGGGCATTCCATACATTTATGGGAAAGAAAGACAAGACCTGCATTCATATATACATAGTTGAATAGGATAAAGAGGGGCTGAAGTTAAAGGGAGAATGAGAGGACAAACAGACCTAGTTTCTATTTCTGTTAAGATATTAGACTTAAGGAAGCCTCTTAAAGAATGACATAAGTCAGCTATTTAGGCCAATTAAAAAGAAATAAGATTTATTTCCCTGGAAATAAGTTTGGGAGATGAGCTCAGTTTATGAATGACCAAAGCATGTGGAATTGGACTTGAGCAGGAAGAATGTTGTCATCCTAAGCAACCCAGCGTCATGCTCCCCAGTTAAACCAAGTTAACATCCTTGGATATCTAGCCTTGGTCCTTGGTCCTGGTTCAGTGGCCTCAGGCCTGGACAATGCCAGAAGCCTTTCTTGCAGGGAGCATCCAAGAAAAAAAAAGGATATAATCAGCCTCCCTAGGCTAGTTCTTCTAGCCCGGTCAGTCTGGCATTCCTAACAATCTTAACACCCTTCCCATGGAGGGAATATCTGGACCCAGGAGTCCTTATTCCCCATCTGCCTTAGTCTCATTTCTGAGGGTCCTGATATAGGGACACTATCTATCCTGAGTCCATGGCCTTCACTGCTGCTCACGCACCTGGTCATGTGCTTATGAAGCCAAACAGTTCTAAAGGATAAGGCCTCGGGAGTATCTGATGTCATAACATACTGCCATCAGGAACCACTGGAAAAGAAATCTTGCCCTTAGTCCCAGCTGCACCAGCCTTTTCCACTTGGTTCTACACTGATCCTGACTACTGTTGTCTTATCCTCACAGAAAGTTGAGGAAGCGAGCGGCCAAAGCCTCAGCCCGACACCCCAAGCCCCTTGGAAGGTAATGGGGCAAGAGCCCCGGGACCTCCTGCTCGCCCTTGTGGCCTCAGGAGGTGGATGGATGGATGATGGCAGCCTATCCATGTCCATCCAGAACCCAAGCGAATAGATTAGGGATGTGACTGGAAAATGCTGTTCCCCCGGGGGATGGGAGGGGAGACAGGCATGGGGATGGGCAAGTTTTGATTTCAGTAAACACAGTAGGAAATAATGAAAAAATGGTTGAGGAGAAACCTCCCACTTTTATGCTTCCCCCAAATAGCTTGGACTCCAGGCTCAGCCCCCTGCATTCCTCCTCCCTGGCCCTCCACTCCTCACGTCTCTTGGTTCACCCACATTCGCATTCCCTCTCCTGCCTTTACCTTTCCTCTTATCTCCTCCCCTGCTTAGATTGACATAACTAGATTTCCCATCACTGTTGCTGAATCCAGAGGGCAGCATGAGTGTGAAATACAGTTCAGTGGTGTTCAGCAGTCGGTGTATGTGGAAAATCTGGTCGTCCTTCATTTTGCCCCTTTCCACACTCTGCATGAAGCATCCTTCCCTGAAATAGAAAATTAACCCGCTACCTTTCCTGGGCCACATACCTAACCACTACCTCCACCAACTCCTTTTTCCTTTTTGCAGACCAATAACCAAGCTTAAAGTCAAACCCCAAGTGGGCAGGGGGCCAATCAAGAGGTAAATAAAGTGCAGATTGGGTGGAGAGGAGAGGGAGCAGAGTTATGAAGCTGGGAGAATTGGGCTGTGGTCAGGGAGGAGTACAAGAGAGGCCTGAATCTAAGGAGCTGACCAAGAGGTGGAGGAAGAGCAGCTATTACAGATCACCTTCCAGATCACTTACCCAGATGTTAAGTAAGGCTGGCCCTTAAGTTGGTCTCCAGGGAATTTTTGTCAGAGGATTTTTTATTTTTACCCTTGTTCCACATACATATTTATCTTCCCCCAGTGAGTTCTAGTAGATAATCTGGCACTTTCTCCTTCAGACACTATACTTGCCTCTCCCCCAGGAGGTTAAGTTTGCCTAAGGAATCAGTGTTCCCATCCTATTTTTATTTGATTAATTTTTTAAAATAAGTGCTACCCGCTTACCCAAGACAGAATGAGACCCAGGGTCCTCTTTGGGACTCTTACCAGGGATGTAGTCAGATTGACAGTCCTTGCTTCTCTGGCTCAGTTTACACAATTAGTTTCATAATTTTCCTCCTGGTCTTTTCACACTCCAGGGAATATAAGGCTTCCAAACCCAGTGATTAAAGCTAACTTGTCTTCAAAAGGCAGTTTGCACATTAAAAGTCTCCCTAATAACTTCTTCAGCAATGACTGAGGTACAGAGAATTCATCCTTTCTATTGTCCCCTTCTCTCTTCAGCAAGTTCCAGGATCACCCAGGGGTCCCCTGTTATCCCTAATTTCCCAGCTTCTCCTTCTAGTGGTTTCAAAGGAGCTCAGAATTTGGAGGTGTTCTTGTCGTGCCCTTCTAATTTAGGGTCATCTTTTCCCAACATGGCCATACTCTGGCCTTCCTTGACCCCCACATTGAAGTATGCACTGCTATTTTTATTTTCTTAGTTGTAGGGAACAGGGAGGAGGGAGTTTAAAAGATAGGTGTCTTTTTCCTGTGATGGCCTCTTTGACTTTTATTTCCAGCCAAATGCGACTTTGGGAGAGTACCTGATCTCTTTGATCTTCAGGATCCATTTATCCTGAGTTTCCAAAGGTATTCTGTAAATCTCCAGGCTTCCTTTGTCCATTTTGTTTATAAACTTCTCCTCCTCCCCATGTCTTCCTAGCCAATGGCTTCAAGTCATCATATTCCTTCTTTATTCTGGCATTAAGAGATAAGGCACATTACTGCAATAATTCACAACAAAATCAGCCTCACAGGCCCATTCCACCAATGCCAGGCCTCATCTCTTTCCCTTCCCCTCTTCTGGGAAGAGTGTACTTCTCTCCACATGCTTCACTGCAATCTCTCATTGCATTGATACCCATAACCAAGTCCCCTCATTCTCTGAACCATCTCTCTGCAGTGTTTCCAGGCTTTAACATCTCTAGTTTAGTCCCATTTTCCTGCTCAGATGGCTGTGGGACATTGTTATGTTTAAATTGCAGAAGCACGGACTATCTCATTAAGACATATAGCTTCAGCTCAGGTCCTGGAATGTCTTTGTCATTTTGTTTTTCACATCTGCCTTCCTTCTCTAGTCAAGTGGTCCTTCCAACTTTCGTCTGTCCTCCATTTATACATCTTCATTGTTGCATATGCCAGTGCCAGTCCTTCCTATGCCCACCATCTCATCTGTTTTTCTTGTAACTGCCCATCATACTCTGTCATACAGATTCTCTGGCCTGGAAGCCCCTCTGGCCTCTGAGAAGCCATTTAGATCCAAGACATCCTTAATCCTCTGCATTGTGACTCCTTCAGTTATTTCAGTCTCAGCATAATAGAAGGATCTGCTCACCCTGGCTATCCAGGCTTCCTGTCTGTGTCAGTCACTCCCTCCTGACCATCTCTTCCATCTGGGTATCCTGGCTTCCCATTCTATTCACACTGCAGCTTTAGCCTCAGCCTCCCTTAGAGCTAGCAGCCTGAAACCACCTGGAACCAAGTTGCTGTCATTCAAGTCAAGACTAGCCATTCTTCCCTTATGGTTCTTTTGCTACAGAAGGTCCCCAAGGACCCTCCTGTCTAGATAGTCAAGGATTTTTCAGCCTAGAAACTCAGTACTCCCTTTATCTCTCCCAAGAGAAACATAGAAGGGGGAAGGAGAGGAGATAAAGTGGTCATGAATGGCTGCGGGAATGGTGGAGGCGTGGAGTGGGAGGAGGGTTGTGGAGCAAAGAGGCAGGAGCATTGTTTTATCCTACTGCACCTCACTCCTGTCCCCCCAGGCTGCTGGCCCAGAGGCAGCAACACTCCTTTGGTCTGCATGGGGTGGCGTGCGTGGGCACGGAGGCCCACCTCTCCCTCTGTTCCCTGGAGTTCTATCGTGCCAATGACACCGCCAGGTGCCCTGGGGGGGGCCCTGCGGTGGTGAGCTGTGTGCCAGGCCCTCTCTACACGGCGTCCAGTGGCCAGAAGAAGCAACAGCAATCGAAGCCTCAGGGGGAGGTGTGTGAGACAGTGACTATAACCTTTCCCACCCCAGGTAGAGAACCCCCTAGCCTGGCCACCCCAACTAGGCACAGCCCTGACCTCTGAGGACAGAAAGGAACCTTCCAGGGGGTGGGCCAGAGACCTGATTCCACCCACTCCCTCCCACCATAATCTCATTCATCTCCCAGGTCTACTTAGCCCTTTCCATGCTGTTTCCATTCACTGCTGCTGGTCTCTCTCTTCCTTAGGCCCGTGTGCGTCTTAAGGGTGGGGCCCACCTTGGAGAGGGCCGGGTGGAAGTCCTGAAGGCTGGCACGTGGGGCACAGTCTGTGACCGCAAGTGGGACCTGCAGGCTGCCAGTGTGGTGTGTCGGGAGCTGGGCTTCGGGAGTGCTCGAGAGGCTCTGAGTGGTGCCCGCATGGGGCAGGGTGAGGGGGCATGGAAGTGGGAGGGAGAGGGAAGGAGGAGGTACATACTGCTGGGGGATACATTCTTTGGATGGTTAGGAGTCCCCTGGGCAGACAATGAAGGTCTAATTACAACATTCTGATCTTTGGCTTCTGTCCCTAGGCATGGGAGCCATCCACTTGAGTGAAGTCCGATGCTCTGGACAGGAGCCCTCCCTCTGGAAGTGCTCCCACAAGAACATCACAGCTGAGGACTGCTCCCATAGCCAGGATGCTGGGGTCCGATGCAACCTACCCTACACTGGGGTGGAGACCAAGGTCAGTCATAGTTTCCACCTTGGTTCAGGTCTCTATCTCTCATCCTAGCCAGGCCTGGCCTCTAATCTGCAGTCTGGTGACCCCCAGCCTACTGCCACAGGCCCCTGCCATCCTGCAGCTTCCATCTGACCCCACCACTTGCTAGCTTTTTCTGTGCCTCTGAATCACTCATTGTTCAGACTCCCACCGCCCACCCCAAAAGCTTCCCCTGGCGCTTCCCTTCTGTCACTACAGATCCGACTCAGTGGGGGCCGCAGCCGACATGAGGGGCGAGTTGAGGTGCAAATAGGTGGACCTGGGCCCCTTCGCTGGGGCCTCATCTGTGGGGATGACTGGGGGACACTCGAGGCTATGGTGGCCTGTAGGCAACTCGGTCTGGGATATGCTAACCACGGCCTGCAGGTGAGTGTGAGGGAGGTGAGGGGAGCCAAAGCCCTTGTTTCCGTAGCCTGTGTTTTGGGTCAAGGACTGTGGAAATGAGTCCGTTGGGCCAGGAGGCTGGATCCTGGAGCCTCACAAAAACACTAACATATGTCCCCAGGAGACCTGGTACTGGGACTCAGGGAATATAACAGAGGTGGTGATGAGTGGAGTGCACTGCACAGGGACTGAGCTGTCCTTGGACCAATGTGCCCATCACAGCACCCACATCACCTGCAAGAGGACAGGGACCCGCTTCACTGCTGGAGTCATCTGTTCTGAGAGTGAGTGAAGAGTAGGGTGATGCGAGCCAGGGAAGGGAAGCTCTGGGCCACCCCTTCGTAGGGAAAGAGGGGGCTGTAATCTGGAGGGGTACTCCTTCCCTAGAAAAAACCAGTCTCACACACTCTGGGGAGGGATGGAAGCACCCCCGTCTGTCCGTGCCCCTCAGGAGTGACTTCTGACACTCTCCTTCCTTTCTCACATAGCCGCATCTGATCTGCTGCTGCACTCAGCATTGGTGCAGGAGACCGCCTACATCGAGGACCGGCCCCTGCACATGTTGTACTGTGCCGCGGAAGAGAACTGCCTGGCCAGCTCAGCCCGCTCAGCCAACTGGCCTTATGGTCACCGGCGCCTGCTCCGATTCTCCTCCCAGATCCACAACCTGGGACGAGCAGACTTCAGACCCAAGGCTGGGCGCCACTCCTGGGTGTGGCATGAATGCCATGGGTGAGAGGGTAGGGGGTCAAGTAGAAGGGCAAAGCCACAGGGCATGGGGCAAGCCTGCTGGGGCAGGGAAGGAAACAGGAGTTCCCTTGTCCCCACAGGCATTACCACAGTATGGACATCTTCACTCACTACGATATCCTGACCCCCAACGGCACCAAGGTGGCTGAGGGCCACAAAGCTAGTTTCTGTCTAGAAGACACTGAGTGTCAGGAGGGTGAGTTGGGGCCTAGAGTAGACTTCAGCGTCTCCACCGCACAGCCTTTCCTTACACTGACACATGCCAATCCCTTCAGATGTCTCCAAGAGGTATGAGTGTGCCAACTTTGGAGAGCAAGGCATCACTGTGGGTTGCTGGGATCTCTATAGGCATGACATCGACTGCCAGTGGATTGACATCACAGATGTGAAGCCAGGAAACTATATTCTCCAGGTACCAGGAGTCTGGGGCTTCCAGATGGCAAGTGGGAAGAGTACTAAAAAGACACCTTTGGTTGAGGATTGAAGCTGGGTTAAATGGCCTTTTCTCTCACTCAGGTGGTCATCAACCCAAATTTTGAAGTAGCAGAGAGTGACTTCACCAACAACGCAATGAGATGTAACTGCAAATATGATGGACATCGCATCTGGGTGCACAACTGTCACATTGGTATTTAATGAAGAGCAACCCAGGAAAATCGGGGGATGGGAGGGAAAGGCTTACATTCTTTTTTTTTTTTTTTTAAGATGACCGGTAAGGGGATCTTAACCCTTGATTTGGTGTTGTCAGCACCACACTCTCCCAAGTGAGCTAACCAGCCATCCCTATATAGGGATCCGAACCCATGGCCTTGGTGTTATCAGCACCATACTCTCCCAAGTGAGCCACAAGCTGGCCCCTACATTCTCTTTTCTCTAAGTTGTTTCTGTGTCTTTCCATCCACCTCTGGATCTCTCAGTCTCTTCACTTCTACTCACCCTTCCCCACAATGGGTTCATCTCCTGCCTCTGTGCAAGGTGTCTCCCAAACTGCCTGTCTACCCTGCAGGTGATGCCTTCAGTGAAGAGGCCAACAGGAGGTTCGAGCGCTATCCTGGCCAGACCAGCAACCAGATCGTCTAAAGTGCCAACCTCCTCTGCAAACCACCACTGGCCCCTAATGGCAGGGGTCTGAGGCTGCCATTACCTCAGGAGCTTACCGAGGAACCCCTGATGTCAATAGACCTACCACACTCATCCAACTGTGCACTATGAATGTGGAACTGTCAAGCAGAAGTAATCATCCTCCTTCCCAAGCCAGCTATCAGTATGTGTGGCCAAGCATGGGGAATCTTTGCTCCCAGGCCCAGCACCGAGCAGAGCACACCACAAAGAACAGCACCTAACTGCCCAGAATAACAGGTGGCAGCGGCTCATTTTCTTGAATAGGGAGGTCAGGATGGTCAGCTCCAGTGTCTCTCCTAAGTTGAGGGGGATACAGCTTTACCTCTAGCCTTTTTGTGGGGGAAATGATCCAGCCCCCCCCCCATTTTTGACTATAACATGTTGCTAGGTATAATTTTATTTTATATAAAAAATGTTGTTGTGATTCTTCAGAGCCCAGGGATTGGTGCTGGTGGTTGGAGGGACCTGCCCCCAACTGGTTCATTAAATCCTCTGCCCAGGTACCCTCAGAGCCTAGGCTAGGAAGGCAAGGAGGAAATCAGAGCAGGAGCCTCATACTCTTGCTGATCCATTCATTCTGTGACCTCAGGGGTCACATATAAGGTCAGTGTTTCGGGTCCCCGCCGGATCTGCACTGCCAGCTGGGATTGGGTTCGAACAGCTTCATAAACATCTTCAGCATTTTGTACCAGCTGTTCCCCAATGGCCAAGATCACATCACCAGGCCGTAGACCAGCCCTGTGGAAAATGATGTACAGGGAGAGGAAGGAGTAGACAGCCCAATTCAAGGACACATCCCCACCTCACCCATCCCCACCTCCCAGTGCAGTCTCTCCCTCACCGATGTGCCGGGGAGCCCAGGATGACTTTATGGATTAGTACACCATGCTGAACGTCAGGAAAGCTTGGTTCTCGAAGCTGTAGTTCAGCAAGGATGCTGAAAGGACACAGAACACCCTCTTAGCCACACCCAAGCACTCTTCCCATCTTGACCCTCAAGCCACTGACAAATGTTTGGACAGGACAGGTACAAGGCACTACAGATACAAAGGCAGTTCACTTTCTGCTTTCTAGCCATTAAGTAGGTTACATATAAAAAATATCTAATTCCAAATGACACACAGTGTTAAATCAATAACACTAATGTCTTTCTAGAATCCTAAGAGAAGCTTTAAGGAAGGAGTAGAACTTAAGCTAAGCCTAGAAGAGTGGGTCTGATATTAACTATATACAACGAGCACCATAAATAAAAACATGAGAGTAGGAAATCAGGTTGGCTGGCACAGAGTATTCATGTAAGAAGTAATAGAAGCCATGTCTGGAAGGTTAATTTAGAGACAGATGGAAAAATGGCCCTTAAATGTCCTTTAATGGATTGAATGCTTTAAATCAAAGCAGTAACAGGATGAAATCAATCTGGTGACAGGTGTGCAAAATGGAGTGGGGTTAGAAAGTCAAGATGATGAGAGGGGACAGCTCTTGTGATAGCTCCAAGTGCAAGGCAGCTCATCTTAGATAAAGACAAATGAGAACAAAGCTCAATAGAGGTGCCAGCTATCCACCTCTGATTACGCTGGTGTCACTACTTACATGTCACTATCCCTAAAGTTTATACCTGGGAGTCAGAGTCAGCATCATCACCCCAATGTAGCGGCGCTGGGACCCACTGATTCCAAACCAGGAACCTGTGATAGAAGAACAAATGAGCCCCCCCCCCTCCAGCTACACCCTTCCCTCTCCTCCCAATAGATCCCCCTCCAACAAGTTCCAATGAATGCCCCTCCCCTATGACCCACCCACCACTTTAATGGAGCCCCTTCCCCCTTAAGCCTGGCTCACTCTTCTTTTCCCCACGATGCAGAAACTCTCGAAGACGATCAGAAGGGATGGCAAAGGAGATTCCAGCTGTGACCTTCATGGTATTCACTCCAATCACCTCCCCATCCTGCAGGGACACAGCCCCCTGTTCCCTAACCCAAACAGATAGTAGGGGCTGGGGGCACTTGAACAAGAGTAGTAGGCAGTGTTGGGAAAATCTAGTTGGATACTGGGAGACAGCCCAGAGACTGCTCAGAAACTTGACCAAACAGCCTTGAATTAGGGAAAACCCTCCCATCCCACACTGACCTGGGGCAGGGATTCTTGGAACGAAGGATGTCCCACTCACCAGGTTAACCAGGGGACCTCCAGAATTTCCAAACTGCAGCACAAGGAAAAAACAAGGAAGAGATCTGGAGATTCTAAGTGTGGGGCATAACCAGCATGTAGGCACTTTCTCCAAATTCTCTCCTTTCCAGCCCATGAATGAGAGGTCACATTTTTGCAGCTCAACCTCTGTTTACAGGTTCATCAACCATATATCAGTTGATGTCTGACGTACCACACAGCCTCCCTCCCACAACCTAGTTTGTCATTTTTCTCATATCAGGACGCACATCAATAGCTGCATCAGTTTGAATGTATTCCACATTGGTTTGGGGGAGTCCCAGGTCTCTGGCTGGACGCTGGGCAGAGCTGACAATGCCAGATGTGATCGTGTTCTGCAGTGCAAAGGGACTTCCCATGGCAACAACAAACTCCCCTTGACGGACATCGGCTGAGCGTCCCAGGGGCAGTGTGGGGAGAGGCTCCTAAGGAAGAATGGGTACAAGAGACCTGTCACCTGGAGATGAGAGCAAATAAACAGCTCCGACCACACCTGTCCTACCCCGACTAACCTTGGTCTGAATCCTCAGCGTGGCGATGTCTGCCACGGGATCCACAGCTGTGACCACGGCTTCATATGTGTCGCCGCTAGGTAGCCTCACACGGACTCGGCGCCGATCAGCCACCACATGGGCGTTGGTAACAATAAGCCCGTCGGCAGCCACCACGAATCCTGAGCCGTTTGATATAGGTACTTCGCGGCCCGAGAAAGGGTGCCTTGGATGAGGGGGAAACACAGAAACGAGGAGGCTCTGAGCCCTCCTGCTCGCCCGCCCTCCGGCCTGTGGTTTCGGTGCCTTCCGGCCTACCCCCACCATTACCGGTCCAGGATCTCGATATAGACCACAGCAGGTGCAGTCTTCTCCACCACGTCAGCGATGAAGTTGTACTGGCTCCGGGGAGAGGTGGGCGGCGGGCCAGGGACCGCGGCGAGAACAGCCGGGGGACCCCGACCCCCGCCCCACAACAGCAACAGCACTGCTCCCCCAGCGCCCAGTGCCACTGCCAGCCACACGCGCGGACGGGCTCCAGGGGTCCCCGAGGCTTCCCGGGTCCGGGGATCTGGGGTCCCAGCAGACAGTCGTGCCCGGGGATCCGGGGTTCCAGACGTCAGACGTGCCTGAGGTTCAGGGACCCCCACAGACAACCGGGCCCGAAGACTGGGGGTCCCATAAGTCACACGGGCCGGGGGGTCAGGAGTTGCTGACGTCACCAGGGCCCGGAGGTCAGGGGTCAACAGGGGTCCCTTTCCCCAGCGAATCCCCCCCAAAGCCCGCCATCCCCAGAGGCTCCAGCCCGCACCCCGCCCCGCCCTCAGCGCAGCCATCAGCTCCGCCTCGGCTGCCTCCTTGCCCGGCCTACTCAGAGGCGGCGCCCTGGATGCGAGCAGACGGACAGCAGGACGCGGGGCACGTCGGTACCTGAAGTCCTCCAGAAGTGCCAGCCGGGACCCAGGCTTGCGGGAGGCCGACTCCGCCCCGCCCCGCGAATGCCGGGAATTGTGGTCCCCGCGGGGCGCGAGTTCTGAGGCGGCCTAAGGGGCCGCAGGGCATGCTGGGACCGCTAACCCTTCCGGGGCGCCCAGGACTTCGGGTCTGGCACCCTGGGCGGATGCCCAAAAACTCCGCCTTCCCAGGAGCCCCTGCGGCCGGGCGCGAAGATGGCGGCCGCGAAGACAGTGGTGGCGGTAGGGCACCCGTGAAACAGCAGAGATGGAACCTCCCCCGGCGCCGGGGCCGGAGCGGCTCTTTGACTCGCACCGGTAAGAGCCCCGGCGGGAAGAGGCTGGCTCCCGAGTCCTCTCGGCCTTCTGCGCTCGATCACCTCGCCTCTCGCCCCCAGGCTCCCCACTGACGGCTTCCTACTCCTCGCGCTGCTGCTCTACGCGCCTGTCGGGTTCTGTCTCCTCGTCCTGCGCCTGTTCCTTGGGATCCACGTCTTCCTGGTCAGCTGCGCCCTGCCAGACAGCGCCCTTCGCAGGTTCCGACTCGGGCTCTCGGGGAGTGTCAGGGCTGGGCCCGGCCCGAGGCCGCAGAGTCATCACGATCTGTGTCCCCAGGTTCGTGGTGCGGACCATGTGTGCGGTGCTGGGGCTCGTGGCCCGGCAGGATGACTCCGGACTTCGGGATCAACGCGTCAGGGTCCTCGTTTCCAACCACGTGACACCTTTCGACCACAACATAGTCAACCTGCTTACCACCTGTAGCACCGTGAGTGGAGGCGAAGCCGAAAGCGCCACGGGGCGGTTCCTTGGGGGCCAACTCAAGGCTCCCCGCTTCCCACTTCGATTTACCTTGAGGAATACCGAGCCTTACCCCTAACCCCACTCCTCTACGCCATATGTCGGTTTTTCTCATTTCCCTCCATTCTTTTCTTCTTGTTTTCTCTTCTTCCCGTTTCCAGCCTCTACTCAATAGTGCCCCCAGCTTTGTGTGCTGGTCTCGCGGCTTCATGGAAGTGGATGGGCGGGGGGAGTTGGTGGAGTCACTCAAGAGATTCTGTGCTTCCACGAGGCTTCTCCCCACCCCTCTACTGCTGTTCCCCGAAGAGGAGACCACCAATGGCCGGGAGGGGCTCTTGCGCTTCAGGTGGGTGAGCACAGGTGTCAGGCTCCAACTGGGTGGTGGTCAAGCTTGTGGGCCTTTGGGTTTTCACAGCCTTTTTCAGCCCCATTCTCCTCTATCCTAGTTCGTTTTCTTTCTGTCCACTTTTAATTCTTTTCCTGAATCTCCTTATTCCCTGTTCATCTCCTTGCACAGTTTGATAATTCCCTGTTTGAAGTCAGGTGTGAGCTGCTAAGTGGGTTGGCTGGATTCCCATCCTACTCTCTCCTTCCTCTTCTAGTTCCTGGCCATTTTCTATCCAGGATGTGGTACAACCTCTTACCCTGCAAGTTCAGAGACCCCTGGTCTCTGTGGTGAGTGTGTGTTGGATAGGGAATTCTAGGGCTTGGAGGGGAAGTTTCCCACCCCTGGCCCTGGCTTAGGCCTCATTCATGCCCTCCCCTCAGACGGTGTCAGATGCCTCCTGGGTCTCAGAACTGCTGTGGTCACTTTTCGTCCCTTTCACGATGTATCAAGTAAGGTATTAACTGTCCTCACTTTTTGGTGGCTGGGGAGAGGCTCTCCTCAAGGTCAAGGAAGTAGTGGCCTCTGCCCTGTCCATTTGTAGATCTTTTAAAATCAAGGTTCCACCACAGAGGCAACAAATAGTATTTACTATCTCCCCACCCTCCCCATCACTGTTCCATAAAAAGTGGTACCAAAGTGGAGAAGGGGTGACAGCCTGTACCCCAGTTGCCCCCAATATGGCCCTGGATTGTTTCTTGCAGGTGGCTTCATCCTGTTCATCGCCAGCTGGGGGAGGGGAGTGAGGAGTTTGCACTTCGTGTACAACAGGTGGTAGGGTACACAGGCAGGGTGGAGGTGGGTCCCTCCTTACAGTGAGGGCAAGGAAAGCTTGACTGAGATCTTGACACTTCCAACCTTCTAATTCTCTCTAGCTGATGGCCAAGGAATTGGGACAGACAGGGACACGGCTTACTCCAGCAGACAAAGCAGAGCACATGAAGCGACAAAGACATCCCAGATTGCATCCCCAGTCAGGTATGTGGTCTCTATACACAAAGCTTTCTGTTTTTTCCTAGCCTACTATGATTTCTCTCCTATTCATATGCTAGTCAGCTTCTCCTTCCTCCTAGTTCTCCACTTAACATATTTCTGGTTTTGTTTTTGTTTTGCAGCCCAGTCTTCATTCCCTCCCTCCCCTGGACCTTCTCCTGATGCGCAGCTGGCAACTCTGGCTCAGAGAGTCAAGGAGGTTTTGCCCCATGTGCCATTGGGCATCATCCAGAGAGATCTGGGTATGGGAAAGGGTGGCCTTACACAGGAAGACAGGCACAGGGAGGAATAGTGGATTGTGAAGGAAAAAGTGAGCAGGGAATGGACTCCCCTCTCCTTTCTTCCCTTCTCCCCAGCCAGGACTGGCTGTGTAGACTTGACCATCACTAATCTACTTGAGGGGGCTGTAGCTTTCATGCCTGAAGACATCACCAAGGGAACTCAGTCCCTACCCACAGCCTCTGCCCCCAAGGTGAGACCCAGGAAATGGTCAGGTCCAAGACTTGGGGTGGGGTGGTGCAGTCTATATACTCCCTATCTTTGGTCTCTCTTTTTTGATTCTGAGACCCTAGCACAGTGCCTCTCTTGCAAAGTAGGCATTCAATGCGTGTTTAATGATGATGACTTCGCAAGCCCTCTGACATTGTGATCACCTCAGTTCCCCAGTTCTGGCCCGGTGACTCCTCAGCCCACAGCCGTAACATTTGCCAAGTCTTCCTGGGCCCGGCAGGAGAGCCTGCAGGAGCGCAAGCAGGCACTGTATGAATATGCAAGAAGGTGAGGGGGCTAGAGGACAGTGAGTAGGAAGGGGCAGGTTGGAGAAGAGAACTAATATGGCAAAGTCCACACAATGTCTCTCCCTATGTTCACAGAAGATTCACAGAGAGATGGGCCCAGGAGGCTGACTAAGCTCAAAGGAACAGATGGCACTCAGAGCCGCAGGACGGAGACTGGGGGCAGCCCTCATCCAACTCACAACAGCTGGATGGGTGGGTGGTAAAAAGGGAGGGATGGGACTCCCCCAAGATTGCATTAAATTCAGGTTTTTCACTCAAGGTCTCTGTTTCCTCTCTGAGTCTCAAGAGTCTCATGAGCAGGTTCTTTTTCCCTTGGTTTGGGGGAACAAGGTGAGGGTCTCTTTGTAGGTTTGTGGGTGGTGGCCAGAATGGAACTGTCTGAAATCATCTTATCATGCCAAAAGATGAGTGATATTAAGGAAGTGCAAATGAACTGAAGACCCAGCAGCAACTGGATCCCATCTTGGGTGTTCAGCCCAAGTTTGTGAAGAAACTTACAAAACTACAGGTCCCAGCATGCTTTCACAAGCACAATACACATTGGCTATATAGTTTACACATGCTCAGTGTGATGGTTTGAGCCAATTTTCTATAGGTTCCTGATTAGGTTAAGTAAGGTGGAGCAAATGGCCCCACCCCAAAAGCAAACTCCAGGATTCGAGTTTGAGCCTAGCCCCAGGGTGGAGCCAGAATTTAACCTTTGTACTTCGGGTGAGCCAAAGTCAGTGGTGGCTGGCTGGGTAGGTCTGGAACTGTCTGCCATCCTGACACGTCTCGGAGCTGCAAGCAGGTTTGTGTCCAGGGTCCCTGTGACCCTGCCCTCCTCCTCCCCCATATTCTTTATCCTTTTCCCCTCAAGACTTTCCCACAGGCTGCCAGGTCTCATGTTATTCCTGCTGCCCCAAGGACTCCTGCGTTAGTCACAAGATTTCTACTACCTGACTACAGGGTAATAGTCTGCTTCTGATAGTCCCTTACAAAAACGCAGCCCTGTTTTCTCACAGGCAAGAAATGCTGGGAAAGATTGACCTCTACCTGAGGGGGAGGTTAAGGATCAGGACTGAGGTGGGAGGATGGTGTTAGTCATAAAATATGAGGCCTTATTAGCTGTCTTGCCTTCTGTAGGTCCTGCTGGACAGCCACCATGGCCTCCCAGCCTATCAGGCTGGCAGAAGAGTATGACCCAAGTCCTGGGGAGTCTGAACTGGCTGTGAACCCCTTTGATGGGCTCCCCTTCTCTTCACGCTACTATGAGCTGCTTGAGCAGCGCCGGGCCTTGCCCATCTGGGCTGCTCGCTTTATATTCTTGGAGCAGTTGGAGAGTAGCCCCACTGGAGTGGTGCTGGTGTCTGGGGAGCCTGGCTCTGGCAAGAGCACCCAGGTGGGGGGGAGGGGATTCTGGGAGTGGGCAAAGGGAGGGGCCAGGAAATTGGCCTTTCCCTGGGCAAAGGGGGACTGGGCTATGTGGGGTTATGGAGGATGTGGGCAAAGAGATGGGTTAGGCTGGCTTCCCAGGGCTGGTGAAGGACCAGGAGACTTCCCAAATAAAGAGAGATTAAGCAGACCATTATTCCCCCAGCACTTCTGGCTGAAGTCCTATGCCTCCCTGACTGGTTGTCCTTTCCTACTCCTACCCCAGATCCCTCAGTGGTGTGCAGAATTTGCACTGGCCAGGGGGTTCCAGGAGGGCCAGGTTACTGTCACTCAGCCCTACCCTCTGGCAGCCTTGAGCCTGGCTCTGCGGGTTGTTGATGAGATGGACCTGACCCTGGGTCATGAGGTTGGATACAGCATCCCCCAGGAGGACTGCACGGGGCCCCACACCCTGCTCAGGTGGGCCCTCTGCAAGCCTGTCCCAAATCTAATTCCCCTTACCCTGGAGAAATAAGTCCACTCCTCTGGCATCTCACCATACCCTCCCTCAGCCCAGCTCACCCTTTAAATCATGCATGGTGCAACTGCTAAATAAAGCCCTTGATTTAATTAAAAATTTGGCCTCAAACATTCAGCCTCACCTTCATCACAAAAATCTTGCTTCCCAGCTGGGTATAGTTTATGAACAAAGTGTCCTTGGTGGGGTTGTGGGGTCACAGTTATGGATCCACAGGCTCAGGAAGTCAGTCACAGCATCTTTTTCTGACTTCCAATATCAAAAGCTAGGTCCCTTGGGGAGTAGTTGCCCTTGACTTCTGACGCAGGTCAGTATACACACTGACTCCTCTGCCCACTACCGATGTCAGCAGGTTTTGCTGGGACAGGCTGCTCCTGCAGGAAGTAGCCTCAACCCGGGGCAATGGAGCCTGGGGCGTGCTGGTGCTGGATGAGGTTCAGGAGCGGTCAGTGGCCTCAGACTCACTCCAGGGGCTGCTGCGAGATGCCAGGCTGGGAAACCTTCCAGGAGACCCCAAAGTAGTTGTGGTTACTGACCCAGCCCTCGAACCCAAGCTCCAAGCCTTCTGGGGCAATCCTCCTATTGTGCACATATCCAGAGAGCCTGGCAGGAGTCCCACCCCCATCTACAGAGACACTGTCCCTACTCATCGGGTGGAAGCTGCCTGTCAAGCTGTGTTTGAGTTGTGTCGGAAGAAGGCTCCAGGAGATGTGCTAGTGTACCTACCCAGTGAGGAGGTAAAAAAATGGACTGCAAAAGGACGTACTCTTGTATATCACCTTCTTGTCCTGGGGGAACGGAAATAATGCTTATTAGGAGTTGTAGTATTTACTCTCTGCTGGGATCCTGGGGGAATACTCAAGGATTTCAGGGTGAAGAGGTCTACCACCTACTTTTTGATTCTCTGATGCAGAGATTTGTGGCTCGGGAAACTGATATTATAACACCCCCAACTTTATATGAGTATGCATTTTTTTCAGTGAAGGGTTATAGCTTTCATCAGTTTTTCAAAGGGGTATTTGACCCTCAAAAAGATGAGAACTGTCCTAATTCCCGCTCATCCTCTCCTCAGGAAATTTCCCTGTGCTGTGAATCCTTGTCCAGGGCGGTGGGGTCCCTGGCTCTCCAAGGGCCTCCACCACAGGTGCTGCCCCTTCACCCAGGCTGTGGTCAAGCCGTTCAGGCTATTTACGAGGACATAAACACAGGTGCCCGAAAGGTTGTGGTCACTCACTGGCTGGCTGACTTCTCCTTCTCCCTCCCTTCCATCCGACATGTCATTGACTCAGGACTGGAGCTTCGAAGCGTGAGTGAGAGAGGGGGATGAGGGGCTAAAGATAGAAATGGCCCACTCTGATCTGTCTTGGCCTTGGTTTGGGGGTGGGCAACAGGTTTACAATCCTCGGATCCGAGCAGAATCCCAAGTGTTGAGGCCAATCAGCAAGTGTCAGGCAGAGGCAAGACGACTGCGGGCAAGTGGTTTCCCACCAGGTAAGAGCCTTTGCCCATGCTGAGATCAAACACAAGAAAAGTCACCAACATGCAAGCCCTGATAAATCTACAGTGGTCTTTCCCAGCTCTTTCTCCCCTCAGGATCCTGCCTCTGCCTGTATCCTAAGTCCTTCCTAGAACTAGAGGCTCCCCTACTGCCCCAACCCAGGGTATGTGAGGAGAATCTGAGCCCCCTGGTATTACTACTAAAGAGGAGACAGATTGCAGAGCCAGGGGAGTGTCACTTCCTAGACCGGCCTGGTGAGCACCTGTTCTACTTAAGTGCTGCCATCTGACCACCCAGCTCTGAGACCTCACACCCCATGTGCCCTGTTTCCTCACCAGCTCCAGAAGCACTGATGCAGGCCCTGGAAGACTTAGACTACCTGGCGGCCCTGGATGATGATGGGAACCTGTCAGACCTGGGAGTCATCCTATCAGAGTTCCCTCTGCCCCCTGAGCTAGCCAAAGCCCTCCTGGCCTCGTGCGAGTTTGACTGTGTGGACGAGATGCTCACCCTGGCCGCCATGCTCACTGGTATAAATCACTGCTATGAATCAATGGTTCTATCAGCCACTTCAGCCCTTTCCCTTGTGTTTTTGGTGCTCCTAAAGGTGCCCTTTCCTCTCTGCTCTAGTTCCCATCCCTCACAGCACCCAAAGAACCAGGCTTAATCACCTACCCTTCTCTTGTCTCTAGCTTTTTCTCCCTGCTGGTTATCCCCCCAACATGCTTAAACCTCTGTCCTCTGTTATTACTAAAACACACACCCCTCTTCCTCAACCCTATACCCCCCTTCACCTGTATAGCCTAATCTCTATCCTGTTCTATCCAGTGTACTGCTTCCCTACTACATTGCAGCTTCAGGCCCACCATACCACTGGAACAGCTTTCAACACTCCAGTGACCTCCCAAATACCTAATCCAATGGGAACTTTTTTTTTTTTTTCCTTTTTGTCTTTTTTCGTGTCCAGCAATGGATCGCAACCCTCAGTGTCGCGCCCGCACCTCACTCAGCCAGTGAGTGGGAACCGGTCTGTATGTGAGATCCGAACCTTCGGCGGGAGTGCCGCCGCGCTCCCAAGCCGCGCACTGTAGCAGTGCGCCACCGGGCCGGCCCCCAATGGGAACTTTTGAGCCCTTATTCATGACCTTCTTTTGACACTTGAGATTGCTGATCACTCCCACCTTGAAAATGCCTCCTCCCTAAGCCTCTGTGATACCACTCCTCATGGTTTTCATCCTACTTCTCTGACCATTCTGTTAAGCTCTTCCTTGGGCTCTTTGTCCTCTGCTCATCCATTGTAAGTTGGTCCTCAGGGTTCTATCCTTGCCGTTTTTGTCTCCTCAGACCCTGAACTCTGAACAAGTTCATCCACACCCATTGTTTAAAGTGCTTCCTTTATACTTAAAACTTCTAAAACTTGTACTCTGCATCTCTCTGCCAATGCCATTCTTCTGGGTCTTGCGGGGCATGGGAGGTGGGGGGGAGATCCATCTCCTGAAGGACATTTCTACCAGAATAGTCCATAGTGCCTCAGCTCAGAACTGAACTCAAGCACTCTATTAAACTACCTCCTCACAACCATCACCACAAAATCTTTTCCTCTCTCTGGATTCTTAGTTTCAAATAATACCATCATCTCTGCTGTTCCACTACCATCATTCTAGACTAACCTCTCTCCAGATTTTTTCATTTTTATCTCCTAAATGCCTTTTTAAAAAATTCATTTGCTCTTCTCCACTTTCACTGCCAGTGCCAGTGTTAGGTTTTCAACATTGCTCAGCTGGATTCCTTCAGTAGCCTCCTAACTAGTCATTTGAACTTTTTCAATCACATGGACTCTCTTACTTAAAAACTCTTACTCAACAGCTATTTTCACCTTCAAGATAGAATTCAAGATAGAATGTAAACTCCCTTAGGGCTGGCTGGTTGGCTCAGCTGGTTAGAGCACATCAAGGTCAAGGATTTAGATCCCTGTACCTGCCAGCTGCCAAAAAATAAAATAAAATAAAATAAAGCATATCCAGCCTCTCATGACCTGGCCTATACCTACTTCTTCAGCTTTATCTCCTGCCATTCTGACATACATCGTCCTCTCCACTCATATCAGGTAGCTTGCAGTTCCCCAAACAAGCCATGCTATTGGCTTCTGTGCCATGCTGTTCCCACAGTCTAAAATACCCTCCCTGCCTTCTCCACTGAGCTAATTCCTACTCAGACTTCAAATATTGATCCAAGGGTCCTCACCCTTTTCTCCCACATCACTCTTCATCCCTACCACCCAAAGCCTAGTTTGGTACCCTTCTCTTTGTTTCCAGAGTACCGTATACACATACCTATTATACTTACCAAGTCTACTTACTTGTTTGTCACTCCCACCAGACTCTAAGCTTCCTGAGAGCAGAGACTATCTTTCATTTATTTATCCTCAATGTCTAATAAAGTACAAAGCACCTGGAAGTTATCAATGTCTTTTGAATAAAGCTCCCAAAGAGATACTACTACCTTTTCAGCATTCCATCTGTACTACTATCCTTTCTCATTTCCCAAAACTACCTTCCTCTCTTCTGCCTCCAGCTGCCCCTGGATTTACCCGTCCTCCACTCTGTGCAAAAGAAGCTGCCCTGCGTCGGGCCCTGGAACATGCAGATGGTGACCACAGCTCTTTGATCCAAGTGTATGAAGCCTTTATACAAAGTGAGTGGACCATTCTGCATCCTCTTATAAAATCCCAGATTTTCCAAAGAGGGGAAGTGGTGTGCAACCAGCTGACAGATGTCTGTGCCCAGGAAGGGAAGGCCCTTTGGTCAAGGGTTGGGTTCTTTCAGGGGTCTCAAGGACTTTAGTTGTAGCTGCTCCCTTTTCTCTTCTAGGTGGAGCAGACGAGGCTTGGTGCCAGGCTCGGGGTCTAAACTGGGCAGCATTGTGCCAAGCCCGTAAACTTCGGGGAGAACTCCTAGAACTCATGCAGCGAATTGAACTTCCCTTGTCCCAACCAGCCTTTGGCTCTGAGCAGAATCGCAGAGACCTTCAGAAAGCTCTGGTGTCAGGATACTTCCTCAAGGTTAGGGGAAAGGGTTGGGAGGAAGGTGATAAAAGGAGTAAAAGGCAGATGGAACAAATAGTGGCATGCCAACTCTGAAATTGGGGTCCAGGAGCCATTCAAGAGATTATTTAAATGCAGGAGGGACTTTTCCTTTGAGGCTTTGGGATACAAGGGGCTATAGAAAATACAATATGGTATAGTAGGGCCCAGACAACACCTAGAGGTAATGCCTTACTTTTAATACTCTTAACCATCCTTATTAATTCTTTCTCAACCCCCTTTTCTGTTTTCTAACATCTGCCTCTTCCCTTTAACTTATTCCTTTAATATCATTGCCTTTCAACGAGGTGGCCCGAGACACAGATGGGACTGGAAATTATCTACTCCTAACCCATAAGCATGTGGCCCAGCTCTCCTCATACTCCTGCTACCGAAGCCGCAGGGTTCCAGCCAGACCCCCACCATGGGTCCTTTACCACAGTTTCTCCATATCCAAAGACAACTGCCTTTCCATTGTTTCTGAGATTCAACCACAGATGTGAGTTCCCTGACACCCGCCCACACTGCCCATTCTTATACCTGGGGCCAAAATTATGGCTGAGGAGTTAGAGAGACTTAAGAAGAGGGGATCTTAGTGGTTTGCATTAACATGATTTGAGGAGAGAGGGTTTGTGGAAGGAGTGGTGAGAAGTTTAAGAGTCTGTACATTATAAGAGAAGATGCAGATCATCTAATTAGTACTCTCTCTGTCAGGCTGGTGGAGTTGGCCCCTCCATACTTCCTGAGTAACTTGCCTCCCAGTGAGAGCAGAGACCTCCTGAACCAGCTGAAGGAAGAAATGGCAGATTCTTCAGCACGGAGTGAATCCTCCTCCACCCAGGAGTTCAGAGGCCCCTGTATCCTGCAGTGACCTGCCTGCCTAAGGAACGGGAGCTGAGCCCATGTCATGGCATTAGATCCTCCCTTAGGCTAGCCCCGAGGCAGTCAGCTAGATTTAGAAGCCCAAAGTTTAGGGTCAAATGTAAATCCTGGAACCTGAGTCCCAAGAAATGGTGGGCTGGGAGTGGAGGGAATGGGCTAAGCTACAGTCTACATAGGATAGGACCCTTTCCTTGGCCTTCTCCTATTTATTGGAGAGGGACTGACGTGCTCTCCATTCCCCCAACTTATGTCAAGCCCATCTTTGTACTCCCTTTTGGTCTATAAAAGATATTTTTATGATGCCAAATTTCAGTTTAGTTCTGTATCACCATATACAACATCTATGAGTCAGAGATTACACTATATATCAAAGATCCAGGGCCCACTCTCCAGCTATAGCTTCTTGGCTGGTCTTACCTCTGGTTAAGACTTTGTGTTGTGACTGACATAGCTGTCACTAGCACAGAACATAGGTAATCTGGCTACAGTTGGTCTCTGGCCCTGCCTCTCTTCCCTCTGTCACAACACTTCAGCCTCCAGGGAAGGAAAAATAGGGTTGCTAGAGGAATCAGACAAAATCTTCCCTTTCTTCCTCGTACAACTTAAATCCTACTACTTTTTAAGCCTGAAGGCCATTGTGACCATCCTCTAACTCAGCTATCCATCAACAAGCTTCCCTTCAGCCCCTGGTCCACCCACAAGCTGAAGTCTCCAACTTCAGAGACATTGTGCTTTCCTTTCTTTCCAGCTAGGTACTCCTTCCCCTTTTCTGCCCTTGGATTATTAACTTTTGTATCCGCCATCATCTTGCACATTGTAAATGTGTTTGTAGAATTTGGTAGAAAGAAAGGTTTACTCCTTAGAACTCTTTTCTCCTCGGAGTTCTCTCCCTTGGAGATTCTCTGTTCTCATCATTCCATCTATCTCCACCTCTATGTGGTTGATTTTCCCCCAGAGGCGCTTTTCCAGAATTTATTCTCTCTAGGTCTCACATTTAGTTTTGCCTACAGAATTAACTTTGCTCCAGTCTTCCCAATCTCCCCTTCATCATCCACAGCACCACTGACTTCCTGATCCTCCACATTTCCAATCTTGGAATTATCTTTGATTCTTCTTAGGTTTGTCACTTCCAAATTACTTTCCATATTCGGCCCACCCTAACTACAGTGGGCCCACTAACTTTGTCCACTCTTTCCTCCTCTTCCCTCTCTGTCCCTGTAGAGCATCAGAGCCAGATCTTCTTTCTAGATTTTCTCTTTTGGTGGGTAAGCAACTGTCTTGCCTAACACCCAGGGGCGTTGGGAGGTTCAAGTGGGAGGATGTGGCCAACAGGCTGAACACACATGACAGCATTAGACTCAAAGTCAGGAAGGAATCCTTAGCGATTATTTTACAGTTGAAAGATGAGATGCCCAGCATGGACAACCTTCTGGTTCCTGTCACAACAGCCAGACTCTCGCACTTGGGCACATCCTCCGTTACTCCGCTGTAACTGGCATCTTCCCTCCTTCACACCTTTGGTACAGACCCAACCAGCACAGGCTGCAGGTGCCCCTTCCCAGCACCGAGCATAAATAACACTGCTGGAGTCCCCAAAACCCCAGCCCTCCCCCCCACCCACCCACTGGAGGATCCGGAATCTCTCAGGAGAGCAGCTCCTATTGGGCAGCCCGCCTCCCTCCCTGCAGCTCATTGGCTAACGTTCTGTAGGTCCCGCCCACTCGGCACCTCAGGTTCCAGCCGCCGCGCATCAGCAGTTGTGAAAATTGGCGGGAAAGGCCGCATCCGAGCGCGCCCCGCGTCCGCGCAACACGGGCCTGAGAGGAGCCCTCCGGTGGCCGAGGAGCCCTCGACGAAAGCCTCAGTCAAGGCCTGCTCCTCCTCAGACGCTCGGTAGCCACCAGACCATGGGCGCGGGCAGCCGCGCGCTCCACCGCTCAAGGCCCGGCGCTCCACACGCCGCCTCGGTCTGGAAAAGAGCGCTCGGCAGATCGGACAGGCGTGGCTCACACCACCGAGGCGAGCCCGGACACGGAAGCCACCTTGTTGTCCTCGGCCCAGGGCTGCAGGTTCTGCAGCGCGAAGAGCGACGAGTTGTGCAGGCAGAGCGGGTCCGGGGGCAGCGGCGGCCGCAGCGGCCGCGGCAGCGCGTCCTGCTGCAGGTGCAGGAGCAGCCGGCCGGCGCGGTGCCGCTCGGCCTCCGCGCCGCGCCTCACCGCCACTTGGTGCGTCGGTTCTGGAACCACGTCTTGACCTGTGCGTCGGTCATGCGCAAGGCCTTGGCCAGCGCCGCCCTCTCGGCCGAGGCCAGGTACTTCTGGCGCAGGAAACGCCGCTCCAGCTCCAGGACCTGCGAGCGGGAGAAGGACGTGCGCGGCTTCTTCCGCTTCGGGGGTGTCCGGTTTTGGTAGGGGTGGCCTATGCGGCGGGTCCCGGAGAAGGGTGAGAGCGCGGCTACGGGGAGGAGGAAAGAGCGGGGCAGGGTTTGCGGGTCGGCCCGAGGGGTCACTAAGAAAACGCCCCCGCTCAGGCCTCAGAGCTCCCTCACCCGGTCCTTACCCGGGCCCCAAGCTCAACCACCATCAGCAGAGGCCTCTAGAAAACAAGGACCTTGGAAGAAACGGCCTTTCCCCTTGGGTGGGGGACAGACGGCCCCCACAACTTCCCCCGCCCCTTCCCGCGGTGTGGACAGGGGGACTGCAGAGGAGGCCGGGCACCGACGGCAGCTCCCTCCCCATTGCCTCTTAGCGGCAGGGCCGAGAGATCCGAGTTGGAGGAGGATCCCCTGTTATGATCTGGGATGAGGTGTGAAAGGGGTCACTGAGTTGGAGCAGAAAGATAAGGGATGAGGAAACGGGATCGGAGTGGGGCATGACGCTGGAAGGGTCGGGCAACCTCACCCGTAAGCCGGTCCTTGGCAAAGCGGCGGCCGCTGTCCATCCAGGGGAAGGTGAGTCCTGTTAGGCCTCCGGCGCCGCCCAAACCCGAGGGCCCGGGCACCGCAGGCGCGCTTCCCGCGGGCGGCGGCACGGGCAGTGGGCGGTGCGCGGGGACGCGGATCACGCCGCCCGGGCCCACTCCGGAGCTGCCGGGCAGCGGGGCCAACGAGCCCGCGGGACCGTAGTTGGAGGCGCCGTGGAATCCACCCGAGAACGCCGCACTTTCCCCAGGTCCCTGGCCCGCACGGCTTGGGCCTAGGCCGCCCCCGGGGGGTTCGGAGCCGCTCAGGATCTGGTCTATGCCGAAGCTGATTGGCTCGTGGTGCGAGAGGTTGTGCGGAGCCAGCACCGCCGGCTCCATGGGTCCGGGCCAGGGAGGACCGCAGGAGATTCCGGGGTTGTGGAGGGTGCCTCAGGCAACTCCGGGAGCCAGGTGGCGGCGCGCTCCGGGCAGCGGCCTCAGGGGCCCGCGGGGCTGGCCACGGAGAGGCGCCGGGGCCCCCGGAACAGCAGCATCCCTGTGCACCGGGAGCAGCCGCGCCCGTGCCCGCCGCGCCGCTCCAGCTCCAGGACCTGCGAGCGGGAGAAGGACGTGCGCGGCTTCTTCCGCTTCGGGGGTGTCCGGTTTTGGTAGGGGTGGCCTATGCGGCGGGTCCCGGAGAAGGGTGAGAGCGCGGCTACGGGGAGGAGGAAAGAGCGGGGCAGGGTTTGCGGGTCGGCCCGAGGGGTCACTAAGAAAACGCCCCCGCTCAGGCCTCAGAGCTCCCTCACCCGGTCCTTACCCGGGCCCCAAGCTCAACCACCATCAGCAGAGGCCTCTAGAAAACAAGGACCTTGGAAGAAACGGCCTTTCCCCTTGGGTGGGGGACAGACGGCCCCCACAACTTCCCCCGCCCCTTCCCGCGGTGTGGACAGGGGGACTGCAGAGGAGGCCGGGCACCGACGGCAGCTCCCTCCCCATTGCCTCTTAGCGGCAGGGCCGAGAGATCCGAGTTGGAGGAGGATCCCCTGTTATGATCTGGGATGAGGTGTGAAAGGGGTCACTGAGTTGGAGCAGAAAGATAAGGGATGAGGAAACGGGATCGGAGTGGGGCATGACGCTGGAAGGGTCGGGCAACCTCACCCGTAAGCCGGTCCTTGGCAAAGCGGCGGCCGCTGTCCATCCAGGGGAAGGTGAGTCCTGTTAGGCCTCCGGCGCCGCCCAAACCCGAGGGCCCGGGCACCGCAGGCGCGCTTCCCGCGGGCGGCGGCACGGGCAGTGGGCGGTGCGCGGGGACGCGGATCACGCCGCCCGGGCCCACTCCGGAGCTGCCGGGCAGCGGGGCCAACGAGCCCGCGGGACCA